>NC_140543.1:37030241-37075241 GCF_057382185.1 Mchenga conophoros | reverse complement strand
TCTGCTGATTGTTTCATGATCTTAATGCAGAGTTTATGTTCTGACTCATGGTCCCGTTGAGAGTAAGACAGACAACAAACATGTGACTACGCTGGGGTTAAAACGCTGTTGAAATGTGCACAAACGTGCGGTGATGGAGCGTTGCTGAAATCACCTGACACAAGCAAAATAACCACGGACAGTGGAAAGTGGGCGTGTCCACTTTAATCAAAGCCACGAGTGGCAGTGGGAATGTCTCCCTCAGTATCATGAAAATGAGGTTCTGTTCAAGCATGTCATGGCAGGAGTGCTATACTTACCTGGACACTGACTCATGTGCTTTTTTAGACCGTTACCCGTCCTGTAATTTGGACCATTTTCATCTCAACAACGTCACATGTCACCGATTCTGGTAAACTTGACCTGAGCAGACTTGTGTGTCCGAGCTGAGCCTGCTGTCACGTCAACAACAGGCAAACAACAGCGGGGTCAGGTGGTTCACAGTGTGCACACTCAGTGATTCACTGTGTTTCAGAGTGGCTGCTTTTAGACAAGACACCAAATTAACTAAATTGGCGTGTCCAAACCACTCCCTCGCCCTCTCTCAGCAGTGCACAAACACACAAACAGCCACCGCTGTCAGACTACCGTAATCTCCTTATCCCGTTTTGGCCTTATTCGGCTCTTTTCTCTCCGTGTCTCAGTCAAGTCATAATGATTATTATCATTATTACCATTATGCCATGTCTGTGTCTCAGCTAAAGCCTATACTTTCCATTTGACAAGTATGTTTTTTAGCAACACCCTGCTTTGCACCATTTCGTGTGTTCTTTTGTGGAACGTAGCAACTACAGCGAGTACCCAGGCGCCACGTCGGGCTCACAAACACAGACGTGCGACAGGAACGCCACCGCGTTCTCTTCCACACAGATTTTCCTTTACCGTTCGTGGATACGCAGCATTAAACTCCTCCCACTACCTACAGTGAGGTGTTAGTGCAGCTGCACAGAAACATTTCTTGCAAACACACTATCCTCAGTGATTGTGTGCAGTGTGATCCTGCACGGCTGGTTACAACACTCCGTCTGATACAGGCTGACAAAGTCTCTGACTCGGACAAAGAGCGCTCCACTTATCCCTGCAGCGTGGACCCCGGCCTCTGGGACAGCATCAATGCATTTGCTCTTTGAGTCCATGTAAAGCTGCACACTTTGCATAAATTGCATTCTGTGATTTCATCCAGTGTTCGTCACTAATCTGGACTGATGAAGCGTTCTGGTCCAAGAGTAGCAGTCTTGTTTTGCATTTGGCAAGAGTCGGTAGCATCACTGGTAGCATGGAGCAATATCTCAACGCTACAGGTTAGTCCAGCTCCTCCATCAGTGCATGTCATGCAAGAGGCTTTGTTGCATCTCCCAGCAGAGTCTGACGAGCATGGAGGAGATCCCAGAGGACAGGGCCATAGAAGAGCCTTAACCCATCAGCAGGACCGGCATCTGCTCCTTTTGCAAGGACAAACAGCATGCCCACAGCCCACTGGTGTGAATGTCCAAACAATCAGAAGCAGACTTTATGGAGTGGGCTGAAGGCCCAGCATCCACAGGTGGGCCCTGTGCTGAGCCGACTAACATTTCCTCAGAATAGCAGAGCTGGCAGGTCCAGCCTTAGCACCCTGTGCTTTAACAGACAGGAGCAGGTTCATCCCTGGACGATGAACTGAGACCACCTTGGCCTAAATCCAGCAGAACGCCTCATCGTTTCGCTCCATCCAACACCGTCAGCTGCAGCGGGTCCTGGGCGTGTCCTGGTGCACAACAGTGCAGCCTCTCGTGGCCAGAGTGTACAGGCAGTAGGGCCCTCATGATAATGTCGTTTCAAACACTGGATACCATTTTTGAGGGAACAGGGAAACTTTGACCTCAACAAGAGCAGTAACAGCAAAGAAGAAGAAGTGTTAACTTTCAACTGTACGTTTGATTTAACAAAATCATTATTCAACATTAAGTTAAGAGATTTGATTCATTTTACAAATTATTCCAATAAAACATATTTTCACTAATAAACCAACACGATACCAACGCCTACATAATGTAATTATCACAGAAGAGCAAACACGTGACAGAGAGAAGAGTCAGACGGGAAAAACTAGAGGAAACCAAAGTAGAGGAAGTGCATGTCAGCTGACGTGGACACAAATATGAGGACGACCAGCCCGTGAATCACAGCCTCTCGTGGGGAGCAACGTGTGACTATATAACACGGCACCACACAGCGGGGCGGTGCAGACCACACCAGAACCATCTATAGTGTACAGTATACTACAAAGCATTCATCTTCAGAGGTGCTGTTAGGATCCCAGAACATTTGAGCTCTTTTGTATTCGCTGGTTTTAACCCACTCGTGGAGCTTTTTCAGCATCGTGTGCAACAGCGTTTGCTGCCTGTGTGCAGCTACGCCCACTGCAGGGGGGGAGAGGGGCGCCAGAGTGCGTTCCCCACTTCCACCTCGTTAACATACAGCTATGTGTACCTTAGCTAGTGCACATCACATACAGGTGTAATAGAAAAGGGAACTTTACTGTGGGGCCAGTGGGCCACACAGTCAGCAGACTGGAGCTCAATCAAACAACAGTGGGACAGTGTGAGCTCAGGTGGAGCACTCTGCTGTAAACATGGCAGCTAGTTTATTCACGGACTGGAATGTGAACAGGGTGATGGGCGAAACGCAGGAGCGTGTCGAGGTGTGCTTCAGGTGAAGCTGTGTGACCCGACTGAGGATGATCAGAGTTTATTCACTTTCCTTTGAAACCTCCATCGTTCTGTAATCTGTATCCAACCTCGTGCAGCATTTTCAGGACGCCAGCTCAGCATGATGTAAGCTTTCTTTGGCAAAACGCAGGTTTAGACAATCGCTGATTGTCATTTACAGGAAACTGCTGTCTGTGCATCATTTAACATCATCGACATGTTTACATTTCTAACAAACATTATTACGATGCTGGGAAAACAGCCTAATAAGTACGTTGCTATTACAATAACAATGTGGTCGTCTGGTATAGAGCAGAGCAGCGGCACATCTACCTGACAAAGTAGCTTTGGTGGGAGGCAGCAGGTGAGTGTTGTGTGACTGAGTGATCAGGGACCATACACAGTACCCACCCTCCATCACATGTCACTCAGCCCAGCATCAATAAGCCATGTGAACTACAGATGTGGGTCTGGGACTGGTATTAATCTGTAACACTGACATCACAAGAGGAAAGTCAGGCATAGCACTCATTAGGGTTATGACACATGTCAGGCTCACCAATGATGTTTTTCATCCCAATTCATAATTAAGCAGCTGAGGTCATCTCCCTGTAGCTCTAAATATGAACCACCGTGAGCTGCCCTTCGTTTGACAGTCGACTGCTCACAGATTAGTTTTGTAATTACTCGACTAATCAGATCATCATCCATTGGACGTAAAACACAGCAGCATCTGCTCTCATATAACCATCATTAGCTTACAGCTTGAAGTGTTTCAGGTCTGTGCTAACTAACAATAAAGACATGATGATAGTTTATTACACTTTTAATGAAATTTGCAGATTGTCTCGGTGGAGTTTAATAACCTCAGCTGCTCCTTCATATCTAAACTATAACAGGACACCGGAGTAAACTCTCCAGCATCTCACACTTCTGATAATCAGTTTTCTGTGTGACGTTTATTCAGCTGTGTGAAAACTAGAACTTTAATCTCAGCCAAACCGATTTACTGAGGAACAAACAAAACACAAAGCCAAACAGTAACATTTTTAAGTTTTCTAAGGCAGCGGTCCCCAACCCCCGGGCCTCGGACTGGTACCGGTGCGTGAGTCCTTTGGTGCCGGGCAACGCGAGAGTTGAGGCTCAGGTGTGAAATGTCTGGTTTTCAGGGTTTTTATTGGTTTTCAGCGTTATTTTGTTATCGTTTTTATCGTTTACTCTGTTTTCCTGGGTCTTTTCACGTGTGTTATGAATAAATTTTCTTTTTTCGGTACCGGTACTAGTTTTATTTTGTTGTATTTATCCGCGACACCTTAAAGGCCGGTCTGTGAAAATATTGTCGGGCATAAACCGGTCGTGGCGCAAAAAAGGTTGGAGACCGCTGCTCTCAGTGACTTATATACCATGTTAAACCTGAGTAGAGAAAGACCGCGGGGGGTTGAAAGCGATGGGAGTTCGCTGTTCTCCCCGGTGTTCTGACAAAACATCCTACCGTAGCATAAATTTATAATCATGTCTATCAATCCGTGCTACCTTATCAGAATATACTACCTTACGTGGTTCATGCTTCCATCATACATATCTAGAGGTAGGACGTTCTGATGGCCAAATCACACGATCACAACGTGCTTCCAGCACACAGTCATCTAATGTTAACACACAATCATGGAGGGGAAACTCAGCTGTTTTATTAGAAGCTGTTACATGGTTTCCTCACAGTTTTTGCATTTGTATGCTAGGATGCTTCGTTAGGTCGTTTACAGAAGTTTAGAAGCACTAAATCAAGACTTGAAAGATGACTTCAATTGAGACTCCAAACTGGAGTATTTTTGCACAAAAAACAAAAAACGCATGTTAGCTTGAAAGGTTAACAGATTGACGACAGCTTAAGGAAAACAAGTATCAACTGTAATAACGAAGTAAGACATTTAATACTAACCTTTTTCACACGCACGAGATCGGGGTAGGATCAAATAATAGGCGTGTACTATTAAAAGCAAAAACATGGCTGTTTTGAGTCAGTAACAACCAGTAGGACGGCTTGATAGGTAGGTTGTTTTGTCAGAACACCGGCTCTAGTGAGCCTCGAGCTCCCGGTCAGCTGTCGAGCTGGTGGGTGGCAGACGTCTCTGAAAACGTCGGAGCACCTTTACAAATATGTGATGTCTGGATAAACCGAGCAGATATTTGAAGCTTACGCAGCTACATTCTCGCCTGAAAATATCTTAAAAGTTTATTTTGTGACCCAGAAAAAGTAATAAGAGTAATATTAAAACTGAGTAGCGGCCGCCACTGTTGGAAACTGGAATTGGCGAGAAGGGTCTGGCTGCAGCCACTGTGGAGCGCCATATTGCGACCTCCACAGTAGCCGGAAACACGTCCTCTGCCTGGATACAGTGGAAACCTTGCAAGTGGATCGTAAAGGTTGGGAGTCTTTCATATACTGTATATGAAACAAAATACAAAGATTCATGAACCCATTAGGACTTTATCACCTTTTATCTGAAACGTCACTGGTAACATATATGAGCTAACTGGCATTTAAAGAGTAAAAAAAGAATGTAGATCAAATTTGGGTTTTGATGAAAAGGACTGGAGCTAATTTAAAGTTGGTAAAAGTAGAAAAATGTTTTAATAAGTAAGTGAGGTTTATTTATTAAGCGCTTTTCGTAGACAGGCAGTCACACACACGAGGCTGAAAACAAAAGGCGACAAAGCTTTTGTTACTGTGGCCCCAGATTGTGGAACTTTCTCCCTTTGAGCCTGAGATCTGTGGACTCCGTGGTCGCTTTTAAAAAGCAGCTAAAAACTCATCTTTTTAAACTTGCTTTTGGTTGATTTTGATTTTTAGGTTTTAGCTTCTGTGAAGCACTTTGTGATTTTTATCTTGAAAGTTTTACTAACTTACTTTACTTACAAAGCGCTGTACACAAAGGTAACAATAAAGAAAACATTAAGTAACAAAATAGACAATATAAACAATGCAAATTCAAAACAATTCAGAAGTGTTGATTAACAGAAGGCCTGTTTAAATAATAAAGTTTTAACTGCTTTTTAAAGGATTCCACAGAGTCAACCAAACGTAACTGTGGTGGTACGACTGAAAGGCTCCGCCCCCTTTCGTCTTCAGTCGTGTTCGGGGAGAAACCAACAAACTGTGAGCCTGTGAGCGAAGACAACGAGCAGCAGAGTATTTTATAAGAAGCTGGGGCCATTTAGTGCTCTGTATGTTAAAACAAGAATTTCATCATCTATTGGGAGCCAGTGTGAAGAATATAAACCAGCAGTGACGTGAGTTAGTAGCCTGGCCGCTGGCCTGGAGGCGGGAAAGAGAGGATTTATCCAAGCTGATAAACAGGGCATTACAATAATGGAAACGCGATGACACAAATGCATGAACAATGTTTTGTGATTCAGCTGAGGAAACCATGTCGGAGTTATAAAATGCTATAAAATATACATTTTATAGCATTTTGTGAACATACACATATTTGGCAACGAACAAGCTGAGAGAGAGTTTCATATTGTTTGCTCTCCTTGAACAGAGATAACAGTAGGGCTGAACGATATATCGCATTTGCGATAATATCGCGACATGATCCAAGTGCAATTTTCTAACCGCAAAGGCTGCGATTATACTCTGGACATGTCCAAATTCATGGGCTGCATCCTCCTGAGGCCGCATTTGTAGACCGATTACGTCACAGCGACGCGCCGAAGGCTGTCCAAATTACTACCATATCCCAGAATTCATAGCGCGGCCCAGCCAAACTCCAGTTTCCAGCAATGGCGGCCGCTACTAAGTTTTAAAATTACTCATACTAATCTTTCTGGGTCACAAAATAAACTTTTAACATATTTTCAGGCGAGAAAGTAGTTGTGTAAACATCAAATATCTGCTCGGTTTATCAAGATATCCCATATTTGCAAAAGTGATTCGACGTTTTCAGAGGCGTCTGCTACCCACCAGCTCGACAGCTAGCCGGGAGCTCGAGGGTTACTGATGCGGCCGAGAACGGCACAACTCCCGGCACATCATTTTCAGATCACCGCGGAGTTTCGCTGCTCGGGTTAAACGTAATATATAAGTCACTTAGACAACCTAAAAATGTTATTGTTGGGCTTTTTTCAGTGTTTTGTTTGTTCGTGAGTAAATCGGTTTGGCTGAGATTAAAGTTATTAGATTAGATAAAATAAAACTTTATTAATCCCCCGGGTGGGTTCGTCCTTGGTTTTCACACAGCTGACTAAACGTCAAACAGAAAACTTATTAAACAGAAGTATGAGACAGTCGAGAATTTACACCAGTGTCTGGTTATATTTTAGATAGCAAGAAGCAGACGGCCGAGTTTATTAAACTCCACCGAGACAGCGGTGACGCTAATCAGAACTAGACCGTCCAATTTCACGCCTTTAAACTTTAAAGGCGTGTTTGTGTGTGTGTTTATACAATTGCTATTATGTTTGCACTTTATGTGTAATGTTACTGACTGCAGAGATCAGTAAGATGTGTGTATTTTTTATTTATTAGTTTTATTTATTTAATATTATTTTTTAATTGAATGACTGTCTAGTAGTTCACAGATGTCGAAAAACTGAGTGTGGTAAAGCCACTGATTTTGTTTATGTATATTTCTGCAATCTGCACATTGTACTGACTTTCATTTTAATGTTTACACCAGGGTTCCTTGTCAGCACTTTATGCTCAGATGTTTGTAAGCTAAAAATAAACTATTGTGTATGTTCAAATATACTGTTGTGATTGAAGAAGTTAAATAAAAATGTCAGTCATCAATTCATGCATCACCTCATGTCATCATAACAGAGGTCTGTCTTCCAGGAAAGAACAGTTTAAAATTAATGTAATATAGTATTGGCCATACTATATGATGTATTGCTTGTCTTTGTTTAATAATACAGAAGACAAAGACCTTAAAAAATAATCGCATATCGCATCGCAATCGCAATATTGGGGCAAAAAATCGCAATTAGATTATTTTCCATAATCGTTCAGCCCTAGATAACAGTGCACAATAATCAATGTTGATGTTAATCAATTAGATGTCCCAGACTCTACTATTAATAATACAGCGGTCCCTCGTTTATCGCGGGAGTTACGTTCTAAAAATAACCCGCGGTAGGTGAAACTTTAGTTTTTACAATGATTACAGATGTTTTAAGGCTGTAAAAGCCCTCACTACAAACTTTATACACTTTTCTCAGACAGGCATGAACATTTCACACTTCTCTCTCTTGTTTAAACTCTCAAAGTTCAAACCTTTGTAGAAAAGTAAGTCCAGTGTTATAGAATGAAACCAAAGGCACCAGCAGGTGACGACGTTTCGTCGACGCTGTTGTGTTTGTTGTGGAGAAAACTCACAAACATACAGCACGTCAGAGTCACACTGCTAACCATCGAAGTTTTATGTGAATTTGACAAGCTGAACGCATTCTGTGCTGTACAGGAGACACCACACGAGACTGACTGACAATGGTCTACAGCCAATCAGGACGCAGAACACAATGCTCTGTAAAAAATCTGCGAAACAGCGAGTCTGCGAAAGGTGAACCGCGTCATAGCGAGGGACCGCTGTACAATCATTTCCAGTAGCGCTGCTGATATATGAAATGGTGAGTTTTGAGGTTGTCTTCAAACAAGTGCATTGAACCAGGAAAGGGTGTTTGAAGGATCAAAAAAGTAAAAAGTAATGACTATTTTATATTTATGAAAAAACCTTTATGCAGAAAAAGTAGCAAAGAAACAAAAACATAAGACACGGACACTTTTGGCCACGAACAAGCTGAAGGGATGGTGATTTTGTGTTAAAACACTTAGAACCACGTTTATTTCTCAGCAGCATCGATAGTAACAAAAACACAATTTAGTCTTCGCTGTCAAAGTCGATTTAACTGAAGTGTTTCCGGCTGCTGTGGAGGTCACAATATGGCTCCCCAGTGGCTGCAGCCAGGTGCTCTTGGAATTGGCTGGGCCGCGCTATGAATTCTGGGATAGGTTGGGCAACGAAGGATACACCCGACCCATCCTTCAGATCTGGGGAAATGAAGGACGCATTTGTCAGGCGCAGAGTCTTTGAATTTGGACAGCCTCCGTCGCTGTCACGTAATCGGCCTACAAATGCGGCCTCTGAAGGATGCAGCCCCTGAATTTGGACACAGCTATGATACCGGAGTTGCTTCTTCTTCTTCGGTGTTCAACAGCAGCTGGCATCCTTGTACATGCAGTGCTGCCACCGTCTGTTTCAGTCCGTTACTACACGCTTAAATCCTGCTACTTATTCCTGCGTCTTTCAGGAGCTTACAAAGCTTCAAACGACACGTCGGCTGTTAAATTAGTCGTCGACGATTTTGATGGTCGACGAATCGTGGCAGCCCTACCGTGAGCGACACATGATGACCTGTGCTAGCTACAATAAGCAGCTAACTGCCCGTCCCTAATCAAACTGAAGAGCGTGCTTCAGCACAACCAAACACGTGAGCCGACCAGAGCTTGGATTATCTTAAAACTGTGATCAAGGTAAACATGTCATTTTTACATTTACACAGAAACATGTTTATTCTGTGTAAGCAGTTTAAAATGTGTGAAAGTTCAGACGTGATCGGCTTCACACACCACCTCTGAACTCCATCTGGATGCTCGCATCGTGAAACACTGGACAGATGTGACATTTCACTCCGTCTGTACCGCTGACTCTCTGTGCGTGGACTAGAGCCTAAAACAGGTCCTCGGGTTTGAAATCATATTTGAATTCACAAAGCAGCACTCGCTTCACTTCTGCTGCTGATTAAAAACTAATAGCACTCAGCCGTATACGCAGGATCAATGGTCCTTTGGCAGCTGTAGCCATGTTTGGTGCAAAGCAGCAGTGGAAGCGGCGACACGATTTGCTGTTTGGGTTTTCTAACATCACATTTGGGACAGAAATAGGCCCTTCAAGTGGTTGAAGTCGCTTCTGTCAAAATAAGATGAAAGATCAGGAAAGCGCACTGTGCTAGTCACGTTGTTTAGTATTGCTTTAAGTCAAGTTTAAGTATGCAGCGCAGTGACACGACCAGGCCTGTCATTACATGATGGAACACAGGCCTCTGATCACTGGTTTGAAGACTTTCTAAGATGATTTGAGGCCTTAAATTTTGGTCATTTTGTGGCTCCTGCTGCTGTATTTTTGCAAAGACACATAATTAAGCAATAATGTAGGCTGAAGTGTCGTCATATAAAATGACTGGAGGTAAAGAACTGCACTTCCAGTCAGAGTGTGATGCTGTTTGTATCCTGGGCTTTCATGTGTTCAGCTGAATCCAGATGAAGCTGTGTGCAAACAAACCAAACTACTGCATAAAGACAGACGTGTGCGTTTCCATCACACGCCCATCTTTGCTGGGCAGCAGATGCCTGCACTGCAATACACATGAAACCTGGGCTAACATTAAACTGCAGTCAGACTCTTCGTGCTTCCCACTGTGGACACCTGAAGGGGCTGCTGGGCTCCCACTCAGTAATGATGTGCGCTGCTTTCTTCAGTCACAAACGCTCAGCAAGCTGCTGCAAACAGGCACAAAGCCATGAGCAGCAACTTGTTTAGTGAACAACACATTTATTGTAAAATCAACACTGACGTTGGTTTAAATATTGCTGCTGATATGTAGGGACATTAGATCAGTTATTAGCAGGAAGTTTCACCCAGATTTGCGACTAAAATCAGACCTGCAATAGAAACGTGTTCAGGAGCAGCGCGTGGAGAAAAAGGCCTGACACAACCCAAACACTGACATCAGGCAGCGACGCCGGCTCGCCGTAACGTGGAGCCGAGTCCTTTTACACGGCGTGAAGTGTCAGGGTCTGAGGTGGGTGGCTCCTGAACTTACCTGGATCCGCCCCTGGGCGGGGCCAACTCCTCCAGCTCCTGCGCACCTGGAGCCTATTGCAGGCAATCAAGCCAGAGGGATTTAAGCCACACGTTGATGTTCATTCGCTGCCAGTTTGTCATCAACACATTTGCTGTATTCAGCTTGGCTCACGCTCCACCTCCGGACTCAGGATACCGAGCAATCATTCTGAAAATCTCTGTGTGCCTCACCTGCCTGCCCTCCTGCCATCACACTCCATCTGAAGCCCCGGACCTCAGGCCGGCCTTTCCACGCCACTCAGCCTCCCCTGGATTCTCATCACCCCCCTCTCAACACTCTGTCCCCTACTGCAAGTAAGAATTGCCACTCTTACAACTGGCCACTGCAGAGCTGCCTCCACCACCTCCCTAACTCCACTGTCTTCTCTCCTCAGTGTGACTGTTCCCTGCTCAGCTCCACTCTGCATCTCAGGCCCCGTTCCCTCGCCACGTTTCCCAGGCCACGCCACGTCAGACTCCACGTCCTATTGTTCTTTTGTCCTTGCTACGTTTCTTGCACTTAAGCCTAATAAATAATTGTTACATCATCTGCTGTCTCTGCACCTGAGTCCTGTTCGTTACAGGCCACTCGGCCCCGTGACAGTGAAGACCAAGAGGCGGAGCCGTCCCTGAGACGGTGAGCTGTTTCGATCCTGTGATCAGTCCCTCACCAACAAACCAAGTGTGACCCGTTCCTGATCCATGTTCACACCAGAGATGGCGCCATACCACTTTTCTATGCCCGATACGACATCGCACATTTGGATATCTGCTGATACAGATATGAATCCGATATGGTCCATTTTGTAATCAATAAAACTGTTTATAGCTTCCTGCAAGTTCATGCTCAAACTTCAACACACTGCAGCCAAAGGATTTCACAGTTCAGTGATGCTGATCTTTGTATTTAAACCTTTAGCTCAACTTTCAATCTAAGTGCTTCAAGTAATATTCAAAAGTAAATTAAAATGCAATTTAATGCAGATTTCAGAAACTCTGTTCTGGGAAAAAGGAGTGCAAAGTAATGTTCGTATTCAACAACTTAAACAACAACAGGTTGCACAGTGGAGCTCTTACAGCTGCACATACACATCCAGAGTGGATCAGGATGATGTCGGAGCCGTTACCATCATGTTTAACCTCAGACTCAAGTTTCTGTCATTTCTAAACTTAACTCAAGGATGAAAAAGGTGTTCTTCATGTTTTGGGGTTTTGTTCAGCCTGTAACAGTTTTTTCCAAAGTAAAACGTGAGTCTGTCCATCGTTCGCTCACAGACGTCCCAGCTCCATATACCGCCTCTGAGGCTGAACGTGGGAGTGCTCCACAAACATTCACAGAGGAACTTGCTTTGTGTCTCTGGGATAGCTTTCTCCGAGATGCCGGTTTGGCAGCACGTAGCGCGGCTCCAGATGCTTTCAGTGTGAACGCCAGCCCGCCGACAGGTCCCGCACGCAACAGCCGCTCTGTCACGTGACGCGTACTGCTCCGACGCGCTGAGGTCACGAGCCGGGTTACGCCCTGTCGCAGGTTTTGTGAGGTGCTTTGTGATATTTGATGGATCGGGTTACATTTCTCATTTCTCCTCGATATCCGATCCAGTACTTTAGGTCAGGATCGGACCGATGCCGTATATCGGATCAGTTATCGGATTACTCGATGGAATAATCGATAGATTACTAAAATAATCAGTAGCTGCAGTAAATATATTTCCTGAATATTCTGTGTTTGGAACAGAGAATACTGGACTTGACTAATCGTTATTTTCAGGATCAATCAATCAGCCTAACTGAATGTAAGTAAGGCTGTAACTGGGCAGCGCTTGTACTCTGTGTGAGCACTGCCCCCAGTCTGTGCCCAGCTGTCCTAACACACTGAGCTGTAGGCCAGGTTTTCATGATCATATCTTTAAATACTTGTTGAACATCAGTATTTAGGAATTGTTGGGTTTGGACCATGTTCAGCTGTGGCACAAATATAAACGTGTAACACGCGTGGTCTTACACCGACATGATAACACAACAGTTTCCAGTACAAAGCAAGACAGCAACAGCTCTGATAAGTAAGACTGGAGAAGGTGAAAGAAACAGGAAGTTGCATGACTGTGTGTGCATGCATGTAATACCTTCGATAGACGGGGCCTGGTCCTGAGCAGCATACAGCATCTCTTTGAAAGCCTGCAGACACAGTAAAAACACCAGATCAGTCTCCTGTACAAACATATATATCCTATCATCAGGTCAATGAGAGTGATCGGCTTCCACAGCAGCAGCATATCACAGTGCTGTGTGACCCATCTGTGATGAGTTTTCTTCATCAGGTGTTCAGACCTGCTGTAAACAACCTGCAGAAATACTCTCATTACATTCTCCTGCAGTCACAGAGCGTAGTCTGTTATTTCTTTTATTGATCTGTTATTTAGCTCTTCACCCATCCTTTAATAAAGCAGCCTGCTTCATACTGTGGGGCAGTGTACGCTGTGCTTTGTCCCCACTGTGGAGAGGACGAGGAGTCACCCAGTCTCAGTGAGCTGCAGTAGGACAGCAGGACAGTCGCCCCCTTTCATCAGCGCTTGCTCCAGGGTTAGATAGTAGAGTGGTCAGTTAGTCAGAATGCCAGCAGGGCACCGGCTCACAATGAGCTCACTGTGTGCCGGCCCGGCCTGCTGGACAGCCGAGCAGCAGTGAAGCAGGGCGAACGACAGCCCACGCAGTCAGGCCTAAGCTTCGCTGCAGTGCTGGAACAATGCAACTAATCACAGAGTAGGAAATCGATAAAAAGGCAGAAGCTCTTCAATGCCCAATAAAACCTGCAGGCCCGGCTCGATGTTTCTGCAACAACACATTTTTGTAGTTTTGAAGGACAGACAGAAGAGGACACACACTACACTGCATGATGTATGAAACAATCCCACTGTTACTGAACAGGTGAGCTATAACCAGGGAAAGAACTGGGTCAATACAAACCTGACAGAAGCGGAGCTCAAAAACAGCTCAGACCCCTCTATCCTGGAAAACCATCAGCGCTCCAACACAGGCTCCGGCACCTCCTTTAGCTTCATGACACATTTGCATCCACGTTCAGCCTGACTGATGTTGGGCTCAGCTCTTCACACCTCCCTGACGTCTTTAACCGTGTCCAGGCTAAATGTTGAAAACGTTCGATAAAGAGCTGAAATAGCTCACGCCCCCTAGTCTTCCTCACAGACACAATTGATACCAACATCTGAGTGGTGGTGAAGAATGGCCGTGCTATCGCTATCAATACTGCAGAAAGAAGGGCCAGTGCAGTACATACTGGTCCTACTGGTTGACAGATGTTGATGACACATGATGACTCATGTGTCATCTGCAGGAGTTACCTGCCTCGGTGACCTTTAGCCTGTTTTGCTGCTCTGTAACTAATGAAAGTGGCTGCTGCTGTTATCGAACATCACCCTGACACAAGGCCTACGACCAGCACAAAGCGCTCTCTGCGCCATAGCTCCAAAGCGCTTTCCCACACTGGTCCTGAGGCCCACAGCATGTGTGACATACAGTAAGATGCTGGTGGTCACAGGAGGCTGGCTCAGCATGTGGTCAGGAGCGAGTTTCCAAAACACAACACACAGCTCAACAGGAACAAGGGCGGCTGTGCTTATCCCCGCAGATTACCCTACTTCTGTTCTTTCTCCTTCAGCGCCGCCTCGCTCTCTCTCTCGCAGCTTGTGGCGATCACCACAGGCGTACCTTTGACCCACACCAGCTGACCACAAATCTCTCTCTCCAACTGTGAGGTTTCTCTGCAGTGCTCCTTTTTGTGCATTTACACTCTGCTGTCATCTTTTCCTCACTGGCTGTTGGAAATCTTTCCCTAATCTCCTTCATGCATTCCTTTCCCTCGCTCTTTTCTCCAACCCTGCCCACCAGCACACAAACACTTTGTTGACACCAAACTGTCAGAAGGATTATATGAGTCATAACTGGATTATTGCTCACATGTGTGTCATGTAAAAACCCAGATCTCTCGGTTGTTCCTCATTTTTCTGTCCCCCAGCTTGTGTCCACAGTGCAGACGAGATATGAAGGAGCTCTGCTCTTTAGATGTGAGCCTGAAAGGTGCTGTGGCAGAATTTAAAGAGCTCCCAGGGCTGCTGACAGGTGAGGCGTTTGGGAGAGTTGTTGCAGGGCCGTGACATCACCGGTGACGCACGAGTGATGCGAGCTAAAAGCTAAAGCAGCATTAACGTCTGACTGAGCAGTTCTTTGTTTTCAGCCGTCAGAAAACAGCTTTGCTGACTGTGATGGCAGACAATGCCTCCATGTGTTGGTATGTCTCGGTGACCTCTAATGTAATTAGCTTCATTAGAGAGCCTTCAATAATGATTTCATTTCTTTTATGGTTTGTCTTAATTGCAAGTACATCGAAACAACCTTCGTATCTGATTACATCATCCTATTTGATGAACGTGGAAACAAAGAGGAGCTGTCACAGATGTCACAGCAAGTTTACTGATTTCTTTGCACACCATGAACTAATGTGCACCTTTTTTATTGCATCGGTTTTTCTTTATTCCACATAGGGCCACAAATACATCCGCAATCACTAACGTTCACAAGTTGCACCTCGACCAGACCAGCAACAAGCGTCTGGAGAATCTCTGCAGATCGTACGAGGCTCTGTCAGGGCGGGCTTCCATCAGAGGCTGCAAAGCATTGTGGGACACAGAGACACACTGACAGGTGGGAAATTTTACACCGACGTCAAAGTTGAATGTGACAGGACGCACGCGGGGAAGTTTCATCTGAAGGCATCAGCCAGTGCTCCCAGTGCTCCCAGCATTATCAGCAGTAAATCATTTTACACCCACATATTTACTCAGTCTTTCCAACACTGGTGTTTCTGCATGTGTGCCTCTGGCTGCAGAAAGACATGAGGGTTATGACACTGAAGCCTTTATTTCTGTTCCCTTTAATCTCCACAATTGCCATGTTCCCAGTGTTCCCAGTGTTCTTCTGTGGGTTCTTGAAATGTTCTTGAAAGTCACTACAAGTCAGTGCACGTTGATTATAGTGATGAGCTGTTCATGAACGAGCCGACCTCAGTCAGGAAGAGCTGAAGATTCAGCTGCTCAGCATCCAATGTGGCCAATCACACGGAGAGACAGATTGGGATCATACCATTATGTGAAAGTGGGTAGATGATCCAAAGACAGCGAGTGTAGTGGTACAGGCCGAGTACACAGAGAGACAGGGGTTCAGATTTAAATGCAAGCAAATATGAGAAAATGAAGAAATGAGCCAAAGGAAAAGGAGAAGCAGCTGTGTTAGTTTTCAGTGATAGAGGAGACTGTACAGCTGAGTGAAGAGAACACAAATATTCATCAGAGCAGGGTCGACAACAACAACAATGAAGTCTAGGAGCCGTCACCTGTCCCCCTGACCCTGGATCAGCTCTGAGCAGAGTTTAGTTTGATGACGAGCTGGGAGAGATGACTTCGAGCTACTCGTTCTTATAAAGCACTATTCTACTGTCCCAGAGCTCACAGCTCTTCATACAACATGCCACACTCACTCACACAAGCACCTTTTAGTGCTTCCTAGCTAACCTCCACCCACACTGGGGGGTGCAGGCATCACTAACCTCCTGATCAGTAGATGCTCTCCCCCTTGAGCTACAGGGGGGAGAGCAAACTTTGGTTCAGGCTTCAAATGGTAAATGGACTGGTTGTTATACAGCGCTTTTCTACTCTTCTGAGAGCTCAAAGCGCTTTACACAACCTGTGCATTCACACATTCACACAAGCACATTGATCTAATTCACACACATTCATACTCCGATGGATGCATCAGAGATCAATTTGGGGTTAGTATCTTGCCCAAGGATATTTGGCATGCAGACTCGAACCACCAACCTTCCGATCAGTAGATGACCTGCTCTACCGCCTGAGCTACAGCCACCCCTGTAGCAACATGTATGTTCTCCTCATTTGTGGTAAAGCCATAAAAAATAAGTCTTTAATGAAAAAAGTAGAATAAGAAAATTGCTTACCAACTTATAAACCATATTTCATATTTGCTGAATTAGGCTAAAATAGAAGGCATCAGACACTAGCTGACGGGAGCCGGTTCATTAGTGACCTGAGAGGTTAACAAACAGAGCCCAACGAAACACCAAGGCTGAGTGAAAAATACCAACATGGAAGTGTAAAAACTGCAAACTCTGAAAGCCACTTGGTCCAAAATTAAGTCAGACTGTCAGCGTCAGCAGGACAAATAACATGTTTACAGCTCAGTACATCAGCTGGCCACATCGTTGCTATTCTATTTTAAACTGTAGTGATGGTGAATTTGTGTAAAGCTCCTCCAGATTTGATGCTGTGCTGGCACGGACCTTGGTCTTCGGTTCACCTCACAGACTTTCCAATAGGATTCAAGTAATTGCTTTGTGCAGGCCAGTCATTAAGGTTCAGTCTGGACTTCTGAAGCTCTTCACAAGGAGTGACGTGTGATTGTGTTCGTTTTGGTGTTTGAAGACGAGCAACAACACAGACCCAGTTATCCTTCTTTATTGGAATATATCAAAATCTACAAAATCAGAATGCGGGCAGGTAGTCTGACACAACACCGTCCATAGGTGATGTTAGGATGTTAAGTGTGTGTGGTGTTTTTTAAAAGCTTAAATTGCCCATGTTTGATCAGCAGGAGATAATGTAGTATAAGCATAACAGAAAACACCAAAGGGCCATTTTCACAGAGGGGTGGGCATCTATGAATTTATGAATGATTTTCCAGTCCTGCTGCACCAACCATCACAAACTCCATCCTGGAGCTGGACGCTTAGAAACTTTCATTACAACAAGCTCTGCTTCACACTGGTGCACGTTTGGATTCCCAGCAGCTCGCCCACCAGACGAACACAGGCCCTTCGCTCTACAGGTACATGTAAGCCTACGTACTTAAGATGACTCAGCTTAATAAGAACCTGTGGTCTTCAGTTAGTTTACTGTACACCGCCCAGTTTTGTTCAGACACGTTGTGGTTGAGTGTAAGTAGAGTAAAAACAATCAACTTTTAATTGTAGCAACATGAGTGGAAACATGCTACAATGTTACATGCGCCATCTATCCAAGTCTTATCCCAGAGTGTGGAAAAAACAACTCTTGTGCTTTAATGAGGTCTGTCACATTCAGAAAGCCTCCTCTGAATGTCCTCTGACTGAGACAGCGCCTGAAGTAAAACCCTCATTTCACTGTCAGCTTCTCTATTCCTCACCCACCTGAAACCAGCTATCATCAGCAAACTAACTTCCCATGAAGTGCTGCAGCTCAGTTTCCACTTCTGCTGCACAGCCTGAGCTGCAGTGGTGTGCTGGAAAAATGCAGTCAATGACAAAGCAGGCACATAAGCTACGGCAGGTCATCCACACTACTGACAAACCACGTTGTATCATGTGAGCTGCGTCTTAGTTCACATCATGCGTGTCTCCAAATATCTTCTGTAAGTATTTTTCAGTTGGTTTTGAGTCCATGACAGGATTGGTGATTCATTCACAGAGCCACATGCACACCATGGTCAGCACCTTACCAACACTGGGTCTATGACAGGGGTGTCCAGCTCCAGGCCTCGAGGGCCGGTGTCCTGCAGGTTTTAGACGTGTCCTTGAACCAACACAGCTGGTTTAAATGGATAATTAGCTCCTCGACATGTCTTGAAGTTCTGCAGAGGCCTGGTAACGAACTAATCATGTGATTCAGGTGCGTTGACTCAAGGTGAGATCTAAACCTGCAGGACACCGGCCCTCGAGGCCTGGAGTTGCCCACCCCTGGTCTATGAGCATGCTGGGTTAGATCCTTCCATCTCTGATCAGACTGTTACCAGGATGACTTGTCCTGCAGCAGTACCCACACATTTCTGCACAATGCACACGCAGGTCTTTGTGGATCACAAGCACATTCACACACACACTGCAGGGTGCACGCATCACAAATGTTGATCAGTTCATCAATAGCAGACCCAGATACTTGTGCAGCAAACAGGCGCTTGCACCACAGCAGGACGAAGCCCAAAAGAATCCCCATTTAACGAGTGCTGTAATGTGGAAGCTAATGAAAGGGCTTCATCTGCATAAACTTCAGTCTTCAAGCCTAAAGACATGCATGGTTCCTGCATTGATGCTCCTTAGCTCAGTATCAAGCAGGGTGCTGCAGAACAGTTTACTCTGCAGGATCGATACTGGTTCTTCATTTAGAGAAAAACCAGAAACACCAGTTTACCAGGAATGTGCAAATATTCAAACACATGTGGGACATCAGCTGGCAGAGGTGCGTTTGACAACTTGGATGTCTGAGACCAGGCCAGCGTCGCCATTATAAAAGCGGTGTGACATCACACCCACTCTGTACGCGGCCTCGCCTACGGCTGTAGTACAAGTTTGATGTTTCATACACTTTCACTCAACTTTATACATGTTTCTATGATCGAGTTAAGAAGTTAGTCTGGCTGCAGCTGCAGTCCTGTGTGTGAAACACCACGTCTGCACCAGCTCCTGACACAGCATCAGGTTATTTGCTGTTTATGAACGTTAGAAAAGATTTGAAAGAAATCTATTTGTGCTTTTGAACCATACAAACAAACAATGAGAAGAAACAACTCCAAATGGTTTCATTGTTATTACACCCGATCAGCTGGTAACTAAATGAGCCGACCAGTCCCATCTTTCTCTTTTCCACTCGCTTCTCCCATTTCTGTCTGGTTCATTATCCTGACCTTCGTCCTCCAACACACACAAACATCTCAACTGTTGATACAGAAAAATATAACCCAGACTCACAGAGCTCCAGCCATGTAGTCATGCAGCAGGGTTTGTAGTCAATGAGCCCGTTGAGTCATACGGATGACCAGCAGGCGTTTTTATTCTTACAGCGCCTGTCTGGTAGACGCACTACGAGCCTGGCACTTTGCATGAAGCTGCTTCCCTCCACAGGTTTACATGGAGCCAGCATGTCAACAGAGTTTGACCCTGGATTAGTATTATTATCATTACTACTACATTTCTCACGCTTTGATGATAAAACTTCAGTAAAAAACACAAGTTGCACAGTGTTGGAATGTCAGCAGTGCTGGGAAAACTGCAGTCAGTGGGAGCATGCTGAAAACCGCCGACACAGAAGGTTTGTTTTAGCAGACGTCCTATCATGTCAGCTCAGTTTATGGGCCTCTGCTGCTCGGCGTTTCACCCAAACAAGCTGACAGAAAACACCGCACACATGTAACGGCCCTGAACCCCACGGCTCTGCAAACGTCACAGGCCCGGGTCCCACATCTTCACAGGACTAAAACTAACACGGCCCGGGGCCAGATTTACAGCTGGGTGGAACAACAAGCTCCATCTGGTCTGTGTCCAAAAACTGCAGGGGCAGGAAGAAAGCCTCTGAAACTTCGGAGGAAATAAGTAACAAATACACGGCCATTGTTTGAAATACTCGTCATTCCCTCGCCGTAGCAAAGATATATCAGATTTGGCGTTTTCAAACAAAGGTTATATGAACAAGATGGGAGAGAAGCCAGAGCTGAAATCTATGGAGGAATTCCACAACAGCTTTTATCCAACCATGCAGATTTTATGTCAGAGAGACCAAGAAATTCAAGGTCATCTGAATAATACTGCTCTGAACTGAGTGCCAGCAGGTAATCCACTGTAACCGTGCATTACATGCATGCACCCGCAGACTGATTAATCCCACACGTATGCAACTGTGTGAACAGAAGATAAAATAGTGCTGCTGTAATACCGTTTATAGTTATAAAGTCCTAAACTCCTATCTGTGAGTGAAAACTGCCTCTGAGTGTGTCAAAGACACAGATGTACTTACAGTCCCAGCCAAACAGACACGTTCTACTGATGGCGTCAACAACACTGTTAAAGCTGTGGCCCAACATGTCGTCATCTCCATCCTGCCTCCTGATACGTCCACGCCGGCTAAATTTGTCTCTGGACGCGCTCATTAAATGGTAAATGGCCTGCATTTGTATGGCGCTTTTTTCTAGTCCCTAAGGACCCCAAACACTACATTCAGTCATTCACACACTGGTGATGGCAGCTACATTGTAGCCACAGCCACCCTGGGGCGCACTGACAGAGGCGAGGCTGCCGGACACTGGCGCCACCGGGCCCTCTGACCACCACCAGTAGGCAAACACGGGGTTAGTATCTTGCCCAAGGATAGTTGGCATGCAGGCAGGAGGCAGCCTGGGATCGAACCACCGACCTTCTGATTAGTGGCTGACCTGCTCTGCCACCTGAGCTACAGCCACCCTACATTAGCACACATACATACTACAACTAAGGGTGGTCCTAGATGTCTGCGCATCTGTCCATGTCTGCGCTTCTATCTATGGACTTACAGGTAAAAACAGAGCAAACAGCAGGCCAAACAACGCACCTCCTCTAGACGGTCTTTTAAGCAGACTGCTCTTTCGTCACCTTGGTTTGGGCTAAAGTTAACGATTGGATGCATGTCATTTACAACAGCTGCAGGAGTCTTTATTTGAACAGAAAGTAAATGTAGACAAAATTCCCTGTTCTGTGTGCACATGTTTGTGTGTCTGTGCAGCTTGCCACCATCAACACTCTTTGCTGATGGACACTTCCATCAGACTAACCTTACCGGCTTGTCTCCAAGTCAGCAACTCTCTGTTTCAGCTGAGGCTGTTTGTTTTGTGATTACAGGTGATTACATTAGTGCCTGGAGCTGCCGAGCTGTGCTAACCTAATGTGAATTTTAAAAAGCTACAAGGCTGATAAAACACCGAACAAGGCTGCTAATACCATTTCTAACTTCTGGAAAAGGTATTTGGCTCCAAGCTAAATGTGAATGTCACACAAAAGGAACACCAGATTAAAACAAGCCGAGGAGACGACTGATGGCTTCTGACTTCAAGCCAGAACCTCAGCTCCAGCTCACACAGACTGACAAATACAGAGATGCAGATTTGACCCAATCAATGCTTCAGCTAAACAAACAAGTATGTAAACAAGCTCCTACTCATCCTGATGGCTCCAGTTTTGCTATGCTAGCAAATTCAGTGCAGCTGTACCAGTCTGTGACTTGTGAGCAAATACTGTCACCAAAAAGGCCGACACCGCTGCTCACAGCTACGAGAGGAAACCTGAAGACAGGAACATGACACTGGAGTCCAGCCACAACGAGGCGGTGTACAACACTTCTTGATGCAACTTTATAGCTTATGTCTACACATACATATTGACAGAGGCTGTAACAGCAGATGATATTTGATGCATGTCTTTTTATTGGCCTGTTGCAACTGGAATCAACCACTTTATTCTACACACTGATTGCATGTGAACGCAGAGGTCCAGGATTATCGTGGTCTATGCCTGGCGCTTCAAGACTCTACACTAACTTTGGGGCTTCAAGGTGCAAGTAAGGATTTGGTTGTAAGTTGACAAAAGGTTTCCTTCTGCTCATATCTGAAGATAACAAATTATCAGAACTTTGCCAAAAATGAATACGTAAACACCTTAGAGTCTGCGGCTCTGCACAAACATCACTCTACCTGGTGTTATTAATCCACTGCTGGGATTTGAAGCCCATAAACTTATTGCTCTAAACAGGAACTCTTGTTGGGGCAAGTGGGAACACGGGAACTCTGAGGACAACAACGATCTTATTTCAGTTAGTTCACAAAGTAAAAAGAAAGCAGAAAACAAACACTGGCAGTGACTATGAGCCGAAATCTGTAATACAGCCAATTCAGCGTGCAAAATCCACACAGGGCCTACACGAGTCCCCGATGCTCTGCTGGGTCTCACTGATGTTTCCTCAGTTGGTATTTGGATGATGGTGCTGAAGAGCTTTGTCCGATTCCCATCGGAGTGCTCACAGCAACCTTGACGAGCGCAGCATGCGGTCAGTTGCAGGGCGTGAGGCTGCAGTGTTGTTCATGTATGTTGTTGTTTACACTGACAGACCCTGGTGCCAATCAGGCTCCAGCAGAGATCGATGGCATTGATGGCTCACAGGTCGACCTGAGCACCGCTCCCTGACCGCCCACACTCAGCTCAGCTGGTTAACCACAGACACCGGGGTTAACGGTCCAAAGATTAACGGGCTCGATAAACGATGACTCAGCTGAAACGGGTTTGTCTCCTAAACACATCTGGGAGGACACGCGCGTGCACGCCAACACACGGGACTCCGCGGCTCAAACCTGCAGAGCAACAACACAAATCTAGCTAGCCTAGTTTGCCTGGCTAACGCTAACGACCTGCTGTTGCTTGTATTGAAGCACATCCGCTGAAGGACCCCTGTGTGTTTTTCCTGTTAAAGCACGACGGCCATGTTTAAATAAGATTTCTAAAATGAAGTAACCGGTTGTGTAGTTAGCCAGTGTGCTAACTAGCTGCTAGTAGAGGTTTAACGTGAAGCTAACTCACCTCATACTGGATGTACTGCTTCCTCCACTCCGGGGTGATGTGAGCTGACAGATGCTCTGTGAATTTCATGTCGGCCGCGGCGTCAGTCTTCCTCTCCTACCGTTACTGTAGCCGGGAGGCGGCAGCGGGAGGCTTTCGCTGCTTACACAGCGACTCTCATCCAAAGATTATGCTCAGAGAGGTGCCCTTTTGTCTTTACGGGTAACCTAGCTAACTACCGGCACAGCATCTCCGCTGTCTCAAACACACTCGACGAAGTGTTCGCGGAGCTGCATCTCAGCTGAAGATAAAAACCGTAATTCTGTTTTTATCGCTGTGTTTCTGGAGGACAGGCCAACAGTGTTGGCGTTAGCTGGGTCTTCCTCGCTCGCTGTCGTTCATCCTCTACCTCTCTCCACCTCCTGTCTCCCGCTGCGTTCGCGTGCAGTGGGAAATATAAGAACGGGCCGAAGATCGGCGAAGGTAAAGTAGTGGTGGGTGTAACGAGGTGTGGCTTTCTTCGTGAGATGTCACCAGATGTGGGGAGTAAACTGGTCGTTTTTAAGCTTAATGGTGAGGTAATGAGCTGGCTTAGAGAGGACTCAGCGTCATAATGTCATCACATTTAAATTTATCGAATGAGGCCAACGCAGAAATGCCATAAATGCCATACATTTTTAATGGCAGGCTTCCAGCTGAAGTCTTCCCTGCTCTTTGATACAGTAATGATTTTCTTATAGTCTCAGTCACTAGTTTTATTCTTACTGAAAACAGCGTTATGTTTACTCTGGAAACGAAGGTGCCCATTAGAGTTAAAGAGGAGACACCCGGGTGTGCTTGCTTATGCATCTGTAATAGACACGTAGGTAGCCAGTGTGCCTGTAGCATCCTGTTTCACAGCATGATCACACTACTTTCACAACTCGAGGATTCGTAATGGCAATGGTGATGGTGACATCATCATCTTGTCTATGTTTCATATATAATCCACGTTTTGTTTTGATTAAAATGTCCTACAAGCCCTCATCTGTGTATCTTAAAGCTAAAAGCACAGGTTATTTTACTGTCAGTGAGACTTTCTACCAGCATAAATAAAGGATAGTCACTTTGGCAAAAGCTGATTGCAGCTTCTACTTTGTGATGGGAATGTTCTTTCAGGCTTAAAAGGACCTGACATCATGCATGAGAGATTTGTTCGACCTATTACTGACAGACAGACAACAAATGATTTATAACAGTTTAAATTCCTGCCATTTGACGCTGAAAAAGCTTTTGATTCTGTTAGATGGGAGTTTTTATATCGGGTTCTAAAACGTTTTGGTTTTAATAACCAGATTATCAGTTGTTTGAGGTGCTTATATAATTGTCCTTCTGCCAGGATAAAGGTTAATGGGGACGTCTCAGGTTTAGTTCTTCTTAAAAGAGGGTGTAGACAGGGCTGTCCTCTTAGCCCTGCTCTATTTGCACTGTTTATTGAACCATTGGCACAGGCTATTCGACAATGCGAGGAAGTTACAGGAGTTACCATTAACGGCAAAGAGTGTAAGGTTTGTCTATATGCAGATGATGTCCTGGTGACTCCTACTAAACCTGACTTTAGCCTACCAATATTACTATCTTTGCTCAATACGTATGGCTCATACTCTGGTTACAAGTTAAATCTTCATAAAACTCAAATTCTTACCTTTAAATATAATCCAGATAAATATATTCTAAAACTCCTCAAAGAATAATTGGAGTAAAAACTTAATTAAATATTTAGGGGTTCAATGAATGAATAAAAATGACGGTATTACCTAAACTGCCTTATTTATTCCTGGCATTGCCTGTCGAGGTGTCCTCTAGGCAATTTATCGAATGGAAAAGAATGTTCTCAAATTTTATTTGGGGAAAACACAAACCTAGAATAAAGTATAAGACATTGTAATTATCTAGAAATAAAGAAGGCATGGTCTTCCATGTCTAGAAAATGATTGTCAGGCTGCACAGTCAGAGTCCTGACTGCATGATGCGACTCAACATGTGACGCCAAATGGAAAGAAATGGACCAGGCGGAAGTTCGTGTTCCCCTTTCGACTATTCTTGGAGATAAATCATTGATACAGTCATTTTTAAATAAGGTATCCTACTGCATAAATGTACCAGTAAGTATCTGGTTCAGGGAATTTAAAGATAAAACGTTTGAAAGAGATGTGAGAATACTACGGTGACCAGCATATGATACAGCCCTGCAAATATTGACAGTGGGTTTAAAAACTGGTGCAACCTGGGTGTCACTGCATGCTGGAAAATATCATCTGAAAAAGGTTTAGATACCTTTCAACAAATGTCAGTTAATTACAACTTGGAGAGAGGTGATTTTTTTTTAGATATCTCCAATTAAGATCTTATTTTAATAACAATATTATGTCTAAGGAGAGAAAATCTCTAGTTCAGATCTTTATAAACATATCTAAAGGGAAAGTGCTAAAAAAACCAAATGTCTATGATATACTCAACACTACAAACTGAAAGGAAATTGTCTCCCACCTATATTAAATGTAGAAATGGAGAAAGAGGCTGAAATAGAGCTATCTGAAGAAGATTGGTCTAATATGAAAACTACAGCCACTACTATGAAATCAGGCGGGGGCCCCTTGCTTGATTTAAATGCCATGTTGACATTAGAACTTCATTCATCTTTTCCCAGTTTTCTCCAGAAAGTAAATATTTCCAACATAATGCTGTGTGCCTGGAAATTCAGCGAAACTGGTTTTTACAGTCATTGATTTCAGTGAGCTGTAGATTCCAATGACACTTGAATGCCACATATATGACGTTGCCACCTTTGGAACCGAGTGACGTTTTTTTGTTTTCCGTATTATTATTTATTTATTTATTATTTATTTTTGACCAGCGGAACGTTTGCGCATGCGCTCTCCGTGTTAGCGCCTGACTCGATCAGATGCGGATTTATTTTGAAGTATTAAAAACAAATATGAAAACACAACACGGGGACCTGCTGGCGTGTAGTAAAATGAGATGATTGCATATGTTTAATGATGACACCGCATCAGCCAGTAATACTGTGATACTGGTTATTCCACAGCCTCACTCAGGCAGGAGATCCACGGTTCATGTTCGAGTGTTTGTCTGCAGTCAGACTCTATGAATCGGTGCGCTGCTGTTACCTAAAACACTCAGCTGGGTTAGGAGCGCAACGGGAAGTGGTCGCGAGCGTGGAGCCGTGTCAGTAACCACGCGGATGCCTGGAGTCTTTGGACTCGACAGTGTGTGGAGCCCCGCTCTCTGGAAAGCAGTGTGGCTAATCAGGCTCTGGGTAGTGATTCAACAAAGTGATTCTCCACGCTGAGCAGCGTTATCGTGCAACCCACGTGGAGTGAAAGACATCAGCGCCATCTGGTGTTTGAACAACGTTTCGCATGTTATAGGGTTGAAGCGTTTAAACGGTTTAACTTCATGGTTATTGGTTAAATGACTGACCTGTGACAAAATCACAGAAACAGCGCAGTGTGAAGGAAAACACAACACACGCACAACATGTTCTGTTTGTGGAAGGAGCTCGGAAAGAAACACGCCTGGACAGCTTGTTGAAGAAGCTTCTTCAGCTCTAAGAGCAACAGAGTCCCACATTTGAAGCCCTATGGGAGTGTCCCCAAGAGGGGCGTGGACCCCCTATTGATCCTCTGCCTAATCGAGCCAGGGTGTGAAAACAGGTGTGGGTCACAATCAGCCACGGTCTCAGGTGAGCCCACGTCTCATGTAAGTGGGCTCTGCGATTGCATTTTAAATATTAAATATTGTGCACTGGCTGCAGTGGTCATGTGTATATCCAGCTGATTGCTTGTGAAGCTCGCACACAAGAATTTCACTCACATGTGCTGTACCAATGTACCTGCACATGTGATGTGACAATAAAAGTGATTTGATTTGATTGTGAAGGATTAATATGACATGCCTTGTCTGTGTAAAGACACAGAGAGACTACATAATCTGTGTGCGTTTGTGTCAGCGTGGATGGAGCAGAGTGGGTGAAACACACAACGAGCGTTTCTGAAATCCTGGAGACAGCTGACAGACCCCCGTGGAAACATCCAGAGACGCAGGGAGACTAAATGCAGCTCAGTCCTTGCTGAGGATTAACAGGCAGCCCGGCTCAGATTAGACTGGCTTGTATAACGAGGACGTTTAGATGTAAACAAGCTAAACAGAATATTAGAAAGAGTGGGCCACAGGAACCTGCTCCCGTCAGGCTTCTGCTCCCACCAGTTTCCTTCACATGAAATTAAGTGACTGCAGCGTTTAACGTAGCCAAATGTCGTCTGAGACCGAACACACGAATACATCTGTTGTTATATCGCTGGGAGCGGCAGTGAGGCCACGCTGCTCTGTGGCTTCCTTGTTATACAGTAAATGTCCCAAAAGTGTTTCTGGTGGAAGCGTGCACGCTCTCTGACCTGCTGATTTTAGCCTCGCTGTCCAGGTGGCTGCTCACTGCTCACCTGGTTTTTATGTGTTATTTTCAAACATCACGTTCATTGGTTAGTGGATCAAATGTGTTTGGATCTACTTATGGGTGAGAATGATTTATTAGATTAAAAATCTGAGTCCACTAATACAGAATAGAAAGTAGAACATTATTACCATATGAAACATTACTCTGTTCCCCAGCAGAGCCTCACTCGGGCTTACTTTAGGTTTTCACTGTAAAAAGCTTTTTCAGCTGCTGAAGCGCAGATTTATGGACACTTTGGTTCTTCACGGTGTGCAAGTCCATTTCAGGCAGAGGGAAGAATTACCACTTTGTATTTGGATCCAAATATTTTATTATAGAAATCACACAGAAGTCAGCATTTACTGTTATTACACGTACAGCGAGGGTGTTTCTGCAGTGAGACTCCTGGTCAGAGTCATTGTCCTGCTCTGTGCACACATGCATACATAAATAAGTGCACAGCAGCTTTTACTGTAATCCGGCTGCGGTGGAGCAGCAGAGGCTCCTCTCTTGGCATTCACCGCGTGCCTTAATTGACTGATTTTAAATCAAGGTCCACTGTGAACACTGAGGGAGGAAGCCAGGCGTCACAGACAGATGCTGGTGATGACCTTTAGGTTAAACTTTCTGTTCAGGTCCATTTCTCTCTCACACATGCAGGTAACATGTACAGGTCTGTAGTACTCACACAGCTGCCGTGGTTCCTGTGAGACTCACTTTTTTACCTGTAGTGCTTATTTCCCTGCTCACCTTGTTCCTTTCTGTGTCCTTCACAGCAGCTGTGAGCTGGTAACACCTGCCTGCCCAACAAACGCAGTGAACAGCAAAAAAGAGCTTTTTCCTGTCAAGGACACATCAAGCAGGCAGCCATTACACAGCAGAGCCCGGCTGCCAGGCTGGAGATCCGATGGAGCCTCATCAGAATGTAAACAGATGGAGGAGGATCACTCGGAGTGAAGATAGAGATGCTGTTAACAGAAATCTGTTGCTGTTTGTCTTTTATGCTAAACTGTCATTAGTCCTTATTAAATCTGCATAAGTAACGCTATATTCTGTTCACAGTGATGTTACACAAATGTGATTACACAGTAGTGCACTGAATGGCGCACGTATGCCATACAAACACAGCGCTACACACAGCGTCATGAAGCGCACACAGTGACAGGCACACAAAATGTCCCTCTCGGAATGTTACATAAGAGCGCGTTTTGATCAGGATTACACCCGCCGACGTTCAGTGGAGCAGATTATCGCAGCGTGCAGGCCGGACGGTGCAGCGACCGCCTGTATGCTCCAACAAGGCCCACAGCACCGCAATCTGCCAGACAATAAGAGCTCGAAATGTGCGCGGACAGAGAAAGCAGCCTTAGATACACCAACACACATCTCAGTGATCAATAGGCATCATCTGCGCTTCCATTCACAACACAAACACATCAGAAGCCACATCGCTTATAATACCAGGACGGCTGGCTAAATATGCAGAGCCTCGATATCTGCAGTGAAACGCGGAGCCGCGCGTCTCCTTGTCGCATTATCTTCTTCAGAATCCATCCTGGAGCCTCACATCCTCCCTCTGCTGCGCTCCTCTCCAAAGAGAGCAGCACAAAGAATAAATCAGAGGTGAAAGCAGTAAAACCTGCTCCCTGCAGCCAGCCTGTCCTCTCCTCCCCGAGAGAAGTGAGAACGATCTCGGTTAATTGGTCTGAACAGACGACACGGATTAGTTAAAGGAAATCAAAGTGTTTGGACTCATCCTCCTGGACGGGCGGGCGGCGGATTACGCAAAGGACAAGGCAGGGCGGGGTGACGTCACCACACAGACAGATGCACTCCTCTCTCACACACGCGCGCACACACACAGCTGATGCTGCCTCATTATTTGGTTTAAACTCTGATTTAAACGATAAGAATAAATGTGTTGGTTCAAATCTTTATGTGACTGGCTTTACAAATATGAATGAATTTGGGACACTTAGGACTCCTGCAGCTCTCAGCCACAGCCTGGATTCTACATGAAAGACATAAACACTGTTACACAGTACACAAGGAACATGTTGTGATGTCAGAGACCTAAACCCAGTCTGCGTTTTCTATGTTTGAACTTATTGGAAGAAGCAAAAACAATCAAACAAATCAAATATGACAGTTTCGCTGCAGGAAGGCTTTTCTCACAGGCTGTTATCAACCACAAGTCAACCAAATTCTCTCTCAGCTAATTACACAAAGAACACAAAGCCAGGCAGCGTCCACCCGTCACTCAAAGCTGCTAATGCTGGACAACTTTACATGATGGTGGGTCGGTCTCTGTGTCAGTATGTGGGAACACCAGCTGAGGCACAACAATCACCTCTTAACACACTGACTTAATTGTATTTGTGTTGATTTGTAACAGTGTGTGTACATGCGCACTGATGTCTGATGAATCGCTGAAGGAGTTTTTTTAATTAAAAATCAAACTGATGATGTAACCAGGGTCATTTGGCTGGCTGGTTGATCCAGTGAGTTTCAGAGAGGTGGGTCCAGTAAAAACACCACGAGGCCTAAAAGTATACAGGCTGCACGTCACAGTATCTCTGCCTGTGCTGCACTCATGTCGGAGTGCATTAAAAATACTGCTTTAGTTTTGCATCATATTCTGTGTTATAGTAGTACTTTGATTCCAACTGTACCGCTGTGATGTGCTCTGAGGCCTGTTCTGTTGGTTGGACACTTCCATGTGCAGTACTTATATTTCAACTGAATCTCAATCACATCAATCAAACATTGGCTCCTTACACTGATGCTCTGTCATCACACCTTTTACAGTTCAGTTCACCTCAAGGCACGTCATGTTGTCAGGTCGACCCTACAATGATAGGTACAGAGAAAACCCAACAATCATATGACCCCCTATGAGCAGCACTTTGGCGACAGTGGGAAGGAAAAACTCCCTTTTAACAGGAAGAAACCTCCAGCAGAACCAGGCTCAGGGAGGGGCGGGGCCATCTGCTGTGATTGGTTGGGGTGAGAGAAGGAAGACAGGATAAAGACATGCTGTGGAAGAGAGACAGAGGTTAATAACAGATATGATTCAATGCAGAGAGGTCTGTTAACACATAGTGAGTGAAGAAGAAACACCCAGTGCATCATGGGAATCCCCGGCAGCCTACTGCAGCATCACTAAGGGAGGATGCAGGGTCACCTGGTCCAGCACTAACTATCTGCTTTAGCAAAACAATCTACATTTAATATAACAAGTTTAATATAAACATATGGCACTGAAGAGTCAGTAACCTTTTGGGACACCATGTTCCTCCAGAACAGCTTCAGCAGATGCTCCAGGTGTGCTCCAGGTGTTGTGTTGCTCATTTGGTGGTTTGTTTAAAAGAAGTAGCATAGCGATCTTCCAGAGGTGTTCAACAATCAATCCTGAATCTTTTCTGTGTTTTATCTTCTAAGCTTTGAAGGACAGAACAGAAAGAAAGCTGAATAATATTTTTGTCAAGAACAGAAGGATGTTGGACTCTTTTTGTCACGGACCCAGTTCCAGGGATTCGGGGTCCGTGAGCAGTCTGGACTACTATTGTAGTTATTATCATTATTATTGTGGTTATTGTTATTATGGTTGTGTCTGCTGTCCTGTTTTCCGTGTTGGTGTACTGTCAGGTGTTTATGGGTGTGTGCATGTGTGTGAGGGTGCGGTCGTGGCAGGCACTTCTAGGCCTGGTGGGTGTGGCCCTGCCAGCTGACCGGTCCCACCCAGGAATCCACACACACCTGGCGCCGATCAAGCCTCGTCAGAGGAGCTTCAAAACAGTGTGGCTGAGAGCTCCTCGACGCTGGATCGTTGACTGACTTCCCGTCAGTCTTAGTTTATCGTGCAAGGTTAGTGCAAGTCTGCCGTTAGGTTTTGTACTCACGACTGCCTTTTGTATGCGTGTTTCTCAGGAGGAATTGTGGCGACCAAGAGGCAGCACACGGACAGTACACAGGGAACGGAGACAGAGCACGGAGCACGGGATAAAGGAGAAGACACGGAACGGGAGTTGGGATCGCACGGGGGGATTTATTGTTGTTTGGATTGTCACCACTGTAAATAAACGCACTGCCTTCAGCGCCAAGTCCTGCATTTTGGGTCCTCATTTCTCACATCCCCACGGTCTGCCAGCCAGACCGTGACACTTTTTGACCTGACAAACTGTGACTCGTCACTGACACTGTGTAATGATTTCCTTTCATTCTCAAAGGAGATTTGCCAGATCTTGTGAATGAAAATGATTTCCTGTAGGAGGACATTGTGGCAGAAATTGCTTTGGGAACGGAGCTATTCAGACCTCGCAAGTTGGAAGCAATCTTTGAGAGCTGTGATGCTTCATGAACTGAGTGAACTGCTGCAGCACTGGGAGTCGGTCCAGCACCGATGTGATGCAGTGATGGAGTACCACAGTGATCATTTAGAAGTGATGTGGGGCGCTCAGAATCAGGTGGATGGTGTCAACGTTCTGGTCAAACTGAAGCTTGTTTTACGTCACAATCCCAAAACGGCATCGATGACAGCTTTGAGTGTTGGCAGCAGCTTCCTGGAAAGTTCAGTGTGCATCGCTCTCTGATGTGATACATCAGAACACATTCATCAGCTGGAGCGCTGATGTTGGCTGTATGCAGTTCTCTGTCTCCCTCAGTCCTTCTTCATGTTTCATCATTACAAGTGTAAGCAGGTGTAGTGGCTGCATGAATGCATGCATGAAACACAGACTGGTGTCATGGCTTTCTGCTGGGAGAAATGAACATGTTTAATGTTGCACGGTAGTGTGTTCATCTCAAGCACATGTCCTAAACCTGACGCAGCAGCCTTGGTTCATATATTTAACCAAAGACTACGTGAGGAAGCTGGTTTCCTCTTCAAATGAACACGTGTTGTACGGGTAAGAGCGTCGTGTCAGGTGGTGGGATCGTGTAGTTTGACGTCTGGATCACTGGTGTTTTTTTAACAGGTCAAATGAATGGATCATGCTGGCTCTCCCATCAGTGGATGTTAAACATAGCCACACAGTCAGGACAGTCTCTGACTGATCAGAGGCTTTTCCAACCCTTGGATCATATAACAGTCATCTCCGGCACGTGTGTGTTGGTACAGAAGCCCTACTCTTAAACTTAGATGGTGCTGAAACAGCTTGTTTTACACAGACTGCACCGAGGCTTCGACACGATTATTTAGAACTGAGAATCATGCAAAGTTAATCTAGTAGAGCCAAAGAATAAAGTATGGACCCTTCACAGGCTTTTTCACGTTTCCCTGATGTACCTGAGAAATAGAATTAGCAGCGTTTCACACTGATGCATTTACTTTACACAGACGTTTGTCACATCACAGACAGAGCCTTCTTTTTGTCTTTGGTTAATTAGAAAAAAGCAATGCTAACACGATGTGCTTGGATCCGTGTCAGGCTTCAGAAATGTGAGCAGTGTCACAAAAACAAACCTTCCCCTCCTAAATATCTCAGTCATTACCCAAAGTTTGACAAAATTTCTGTTTCTTCTTCTTTTCTCGGTTTGGACATTATTGCATATTTGTATAAAATAATTCTGTTGTATAACACGTTGCATCAAACTCAGAGATGTGATCTTTTTTATCATTTATCTAAAATACTGACATATAGCCCCTTCTCAGTTCAATTATCTTCATTGTTGCCTGGCTGGTTGGTAATGCCGCATTCAGCCAACAAATCTGCATGAAACTGTTAGTTTGCTCGTGTCCATGTTGGTGCATCAGTAACTACAGCAGAGGCTGTCGCTTCTCACGCAGGGCCAACATGACCGAGCAGACAGAGCATGTAAGCAGACAGCAGGTGGCAGTCTTTCACTGGAGACCAACCTATGATCACCAAGGGCTGATAAAAATCTGTCTTTTCACGTGATAATAATCACATACGTAGCGTATTGTCTCCACATCAGTATCGTCAGTGCTTCACCTTGATGGAGGCGTCCTCGGCTACGAAGCTGCTCACCTGTCCCTCCAACCTTCCTCCAGGTAATCTGATGTCTAATTGGCTAACTGGAGCAGATTAAGCTAAGACCAGGAATAGGACTGCGCGTACACACACACACACACACACACACACACACACACACACACACACACACACACACACACACACACACACGTCTGCATGTGGCTTTCCGTTAGACAGTAAGGTCAGTGTAGCATTACAAACATAAAGCCATAAGAAGGAAACGCTCTCCTCTCATCTTCCTCACGTTATTAATTCTGTTCAGGGCGCCTCAGCCGGCTCATAGCTAAACTCCAATGTTACAAGTTCTTGGAAAAAGTAACACTGTGGTGGAAATATTTCTGTGGGAATGAAATGAGTCACGTGGAGAAACAAATCTGTTCCAAACAAGCGCGTCCAACAAAGAAACGAGTCCTCAGCGTCTTCATTAGGACACGTTTGCTTATTGACACCCATACTTGTTTCTTTTGGACGGACTTGAAGACCTTGTTCATACCAGTTTGGACACACCTGCGGCGCAGCTGGGTGAGCAGGAGTCCCGGTGTCCCTCTCTCACTTTCCTGTCAGTTTTCACTGCATCTGTCTAATAAAGACAAAAATATATTTTAAAAAAAGAACAGAAAGTTTGGATGCAGCTTCTCATTTGATCGTTTTTCTTTATTTTCATAAGTATTTACACTGTAGCAGACATCACAATGTGGAATTAAACCAAAAAGTCTGAAAACATGTTTTATATGTGAGATTCTTCGAAGCTTTGCTGTCCCGTTCTTGTCCCAGCACAGAAACAGAGACACGTGGGAAAAGTGACATCTCGTTAAAATGAGTCTGTGTGAGGCTCATCCAACAGTAATGCAGTCTAATGGTGTGGAGGTCTTCCAGTCAGTGGTGACAGGCCCACTAACAGCTGTGACAGCACCGTGTGGGGTACGGAGCCCCTTTAGAAATCAATGCATGTAAACTGTAGGGCGACCCTTGTATCTGTAGCCATTCTAAACATTTCTGTTTAATAAAACTAAGTGATGCAAGTGCAGACTTAGCTAGCGGCCTGTGGAAGTCACAGTTCAGTCAGGCAGCTCAGACATTTGGCACTCAGGACTTTCCACCTTTGGGTGATGGGAACACACCACAGTGCAGTCCTCCATGCAGACCCAACCCAGCTCATCATAGCACAAACACGCAACGTGTGCAAGAGGGAGGCCACTCAGACACGGGAGGGAAATGCCACCAGCATAAATGACTTTGTGGTGTTACTTTTGTAACGTTCACGCTGATCGTCAAATACAAATAAGCAAACGGTGCATTTTGTAGCAGCCTTGAAATATATAAATATATATAAATGTATATAAATATATATCCCGTTTCTGTTACTGGGAAAGGGGGATTTCTGTTTAAATCCAGCTCCAGCAGGCTTCGGCAGCGCGGCCGGTGATGTGTGCGTGCGCGCGTTTATGTGACCATTGACTGAGCATGTGCGAGGCAGCAGAGAGATTATCGCTGCCACGACTCTGGGCTGCCCTGTATATCTTCTACTTGCTGGAATATTCGTTGTAGTTCAGGCATGGAGGAGCGGAAACCTCTCGGTTCAGGCCGTGGAGCGGAGCGGAGCGACTCGGTTTGGGGGGACTTTGGAGACTTTACGCATGCTCCTCGTCAGCTGCGGGCGGGGAGACTTTAAAGTTGGACGCTTTTCATTTACAGTAGTGACGGAGGTGAAATGATATTCTGTAGTGAACTCTTGGTATTTTTGGAACATCTGAAGTGGTCTCACAACAGATAACCAAGAAGAGGACAAAGTCACTGTGACGCGACCATTCCCACTGTAACAAATGGCAGATGGATATGAGCAGGCCAGCGCATCAGAGTTTATTAAGGGTAAGTTTAACATCAGTCCTGGGATGTAATACTGCGTAATGGTTTCTATAAGAAACTACAGCCTGCAATATTTCCATGCGCGTGACTGAGAGCGCGCGTGGACATAAATACACAGGACTGAACTGCTCGTTCACTTTGGCTCATTAAACAAAGCTAAACCAGCGTGATTCAGTGTGAGTTACACTGACCACGATAGTCTCCATCAGGGGGACACTAACGAAACAAGAGACGAGGACATTTCTGATTATTTTGTAGGTTCTTCATCAGCATTGTTGTGGATCAATAACTCTTGACAGGACTGTGGGGCAGCTGGTCGGCCTTTGGCCTGGAGGATGCTGGATCGTTTTCAGCGGTGTCTGCTATAATTAACATGATATAAACTGTAATAGCTGTGCATTAAGACGGTAACAAGAATCCTGGTAAAGTGAGTCCGTGCAGGTCCAGATCAGCTTCACAGCCTTTACACAGCGGCTCGTTTCCAGGAATAAGTTTTCTCTTTTCAGCTATCACTGCAGAACTTGCTTTCCAGGTTTACTGAAGCAGCCTAATTACTCATGAGTACATGTAGAACTATATGTAGCTGAAAGGTTGAAACTTACAGGCTAACAGTTGGGGCAGGTTGTAGCCCAGTGTCCCACAGCTCACTCACTCATAGAGTCAAATATTACAGTTTAGTTAAAGTTTATAAAGCCATTGTTCCCTGATCTGGTAAAAAGAAGCATTTCAGTAGTGCGAGGATTAAGTTTGGCTAAATCAGGTTAAGTAAGCAGCACCAGTGTGTCACGTAAGGGCAGGAGATTTGGGTCCTGCCTCGGTTTCAGCAGCAGTTAATGAGGGGAACTGATCCTGTGCTGTAACCGAGACACCAAAAATACCTGGATGCAGTCAGCAGCTCGGTGTGATCGGGACAAGAGAGCGTTATCGCCCTGTATCCTTGACCTGAAGCCAGGACTGTGTGTGAGGCTGAATGTAACCTGTGTGTGTGTGTGTGTGTGTGTGTGTGTGTGTGTGTGTGTGTGTGTGTGTGTGTGTGTGTGTGTGTGTGTGTGTGTGTGTGTGTGTGCTGTACACCACAGACCGCCTGTACTTTGCCACTCTGCGGGTCAAACCTAAGAATACAGCCAACACACACTTCTTCAGCACGGATGAGGAGCTCATATATGAAAGGTAAGCTGCAGCCGTAATCTAGTCTGATCCCCAATCATGACGTGTCAACAGTCTGCTCCTGCTCCCTGTCAGCACACGCTCCTACAGATCCTTTCTTTCTGATGCCTCTTTCGTAACAGATTAACTTTGTTTGCCTCCGTTTTTGTTGTTTCGTGTCCTTTAGAAACTCCTTTGATCTCATTAATATCCCACCTGTTCATTTCAGAGAGACACGCCTTTTGACAGTCATGGTCCTGTCCTTCCTTGACTTCTCATTACTGGTCTCTGATTACCGTTATACTGTTAGAAGATGTCCACGGCTCCACCCGGAGGGATGGTGTCCTGGTTCAAACTATGGTTTTCTGGTTGGAGTTTACACGTTTTCTCTGCTTCAGTCCAAAGACATGCACGTTCATTCATGTTAGGTTAACTGGTCATTTAGTTTAGTCCAGTTTTATTTGTGTAACATCAGTTACATCCAGGCCCTTTGTAGGTAAACAACCTACAACATTAGAGAGAAAACTCTAATTGGACAATTCCCAGTGAGCAGGGCCGGGAACAGTGGGACGGTAAAACTTCTAATAGGTGGGGAGACCCTGAAAGGACTTCTTACAGTGTCGCCGCCTGGATGTGAGCAGGAAGCTGCTTCCTCTCAGGACAGCTGCTCTGGCCACCTCGAAGACTATCAGAACCTGGCCTGATGAAGCCTTACAGCAGCTGCAGGACTGTCTCCACACCACCAGGACATTTCTGAACATCCAGACCTGGAGGTGTCACCTGGTCTATCCCAACCACAAGCCCTGGATGACCGGGGACCTCCACCGGCTGCCTTCAGAGTGAGTGACGGTGCAGCGAGGCCTCTGAAAGGCCAAATGACACTACAGGTGGAAGATCACCTGGACAGCAACAACAGCAGGCAGGTGTGTCAGGAGGGCAGCACATCACCAAGTACAGGAGCAGTCAGAGCTGCCCCAGGTGATGCTTCACTAGCAGAGCAGTTGAATCACTCCTTGTTTTGAAGTGCAGTCACCAGAGGCTCGTATCAATGAGTCCATCCTCACTGTGGAGGAGTGTGACATGAGACGCACGCCGTCAACCCTCCAACAGTAACAGCTCATACGTCAGTGAAGAAGACATGAAGTCCACATCCTTGTGGAGAACTTCATCCAACCCTGTGTCGTCATGTTGATACATGTGCACTGTTTTTCCCATGAAAATGTCTGTTGATGTATCACCAGCGTGACTGATGTCATAAACCCCTGTGAACCATCTGGTCCCGGCCTGTGGTCATAACCCCTGACTGAGCACGCACGAGTTCTGGTTCCTTAAACGATCTGCATCTATTTTAGGATATAAAATTGTTTTAATTACACACCGATGAGAGACAGATCAGAGGTGAAACAGCCTTGGAAAAATGTTCCATCTGTGCGTTTATATGTGCACCTTCACACTGTGGAGCTACAGGCCATCCCAGTACACAGGGCTGGGTGGAAACTGGTTTCCAGCATTTCCTGACCTCTCAGGACTTTTAAGGAACTCTAAGATCTTAAAGCTCAATTCAGATTTTTGGATCAAATCAGATGTTTTTGTCTGCTCGTTCACTCTACAAATAAAATGTGGCAGCAAACGCGCTCTAGTGTGAACGCTCAAAGCGGCCGCATACGCAAAAGCAGACGTCACACACAACGCGCTCTGTTTAGACCCAGAGCAACAGGATGTTTGACTGATGGCCTTAATATAAAGACTTTGGACTTCACGTTTCCCAGTTTTTGCTTTAAGTTATTTACATAATAATGTAAATAACCTAATAATGATCCTTATTGCTGTTTTAGAGGAGCGGAGCTTCAAAGGATCAGAATCTGCAGATTATACAGGACAAATAAAATGTTCACGTTTCTCCAACGTTGTCTTCCCAACAGTTTCACTGGACGGACAGGAAGTGTTCACCATGTTTTCTCCGGAGCTGATAATCGGCGTCTGTCTTGTGTCAGTGACGTAAAAGACGGATTTAATGCGACGTGACCATCAAACAGCAGTCGCTTTCTAAAACATCGGATATGTATCGGATTCAGCACCACATACCAAAGTGACCCAGGTTGGATTTGAAAATATCGGATTTGTGCCGTTCACACTGTCACACCATGATCGGATAGATGGTCGCATAGGGTCAAAAAATTGGATTTGATGCGCTTTCGCCTGCAGTGTGAACGTAGCCAAAGTTCCTGATGCTCAACTCTGAGCATCAGTATCATGGGATATATCACAGTGTCAGAGTGTCTGTCACAGAGCGGGTGTTTGAGCTGTGATTAACCGGGTAGGTGGTCCATGGGTAAACCTGAGATGGCTTTTGTCACGGCGAGTGGAGGAAATAAAGGAGGATCCAATTGCAGGCAGTCGTGAAGGTGGTTTATGGAACACAGAGCACAGGGAAAAAATGGCAAACGAAGATTAAACTAAACTATACTGGGAATAACTAAACTATACTGGGAATAACTAAACTACTAAACACAAAGCAGAAGACGAACATGAAGGAGGGGGGGCAGGACACACGGGTGAAACATGGCAGATACACAGACGGACCAGCAACGACAGAAGACACGACTTAAATGCACTCAGAGAAACACGGGGAGATTACACACAGGTGGAAGTAATTAACGAGAGGAGACAAGGGAGGCAACACAAGAGATCACTACACAAAGACGCAGACTGGACACACATCAAACCCACAGCAAACATGGGAACACAAAACCTGAGAGCAAAATTAATGTAATTGCAAGGAGGTATTTCTGTAGTCTATTGATACTAGATAGTGGAAAAGGGGTGGGATTAAATATGCTTCTTCCTGCTCCTTTTTGAACATGAACGTTATTTGGAGTTGTGGTTGCTCGTTTTCCTTTTGTTTGCTTTGTTCATTTGTCTCTTTTAATTCTATTTTTTTTTATACTTTTTCAACATGTTCAAAATAAAGATTCAATCAATCAATCAAAACCAGAACCACAGAAACAATAAATAATAATAATCAACAAAGCACCAGAGAAGAAAAACGATCATTCAAAAACAAACCAAAGCAAGAGAAGTCAAAATGCTGCGTCGACCCCGACGTGACAGCTTTCAGTGCTTGACAATCTTTGAAATCCTCTTCCTGTCATTCGTGCTGTTGGCCGACTTACTGAATATGATGATGAGTAATCTGGTATCAGGCTGTGGTGTTAGGGACAAAGACGGACTTGCAGCCCTGCTCGTCTGTCACGTTCCAGCCTTGGTAATCGTTTTCTTTTCTGCAGCAGACAAACAGGATTTGAGTTGGTTTCATTGAGTGAAACAAAGCTGTGAGCTTCCTCTGACTCCATGTCTGCATTGTGTGGGTGGAAACATCCAGATAAAGGTCCCGAGGTTTTCTAACGGAGCATTTTATTATGACCAGATGAACAATGTCACTGTTCCTGATCAGTTCCTGGTCAAACTTTGATCTACAGTTTGTGCCACATTATTCTCCGATTACCGAAAAGACTCTATCAAGAAGATTATCATCATAAACATTAGGAAATATTGGCTGAAACTTTAAACCTTGACATCTCCAGCAGGCCACAGCCAGGCTCCACCATCAGCCAGCAGGCCACATCCAGCAGGCCTAGCCAGGCGCCATCATCAGAAATTCCGCTTCCGGGTCCCTCGTGGTGGCCGCCTCGTGCTCTCGCTTCAGTATGCCACCCAAGAAAGGCCCAACACCAGAGGAGGTTGAGGACATTAAAACCTCCCTCGGAGCGCTGTGCGGAGACGTGGCCGCAGTCAGGGCACAGCAGGAGCTGCTTCTGGGGCTTCTGGAGGAGGTAAAACAGCTACGCCTCCAAAATGCCGAGAAGGACAGACGGATCATGGATCTCGAGCGGCGGGTGGATGAGCTGGAGCAGTACACCCGTACGAATGACGTGGTCATCAGCGGTATTAAAATCAAGCCGCGCTCGTACGCGCGCGCGGTGGCCGGGAACGTCGGGGAGCCCAGCGACGAGGAGACCCGCTCGGTAGAGCAACAGGTGGCGTCCTTCCTCCAAAGCAAGGGGATAGAGATGGACCTGGAGCACATAGAAGCATGTCACTCACTGCCCAGGAGGAGTGACAGACTGCCGGCCGTCGTTATGAGATTTGTCAATCGGAAGAACAAGGTCGCACTGCTGAAACAAGGACGCAAACTGAAAGGCACGGACGTTTTCATTAATGAGCATCTGACACGAAAAAACGCAGACATCGCGAGGAAGGCAAGGCAACTGAAGAAGAACGGTAAAATACAACATACATGGGTAACAAACTGTAAGATTTTCATTAAGCTAAACGGGACACCAGAAGAGGCAAAAGTACTGATAGTGAGGAACATGGAGGATCTGGACAAGTATAACTGACACCAATGTATCAATTACACCAGGAAATGACATGGACACGTTGAAATTAGTTCTTCAACAGAAAGTAATTGATCTAGATTGTGAATATAAGGAGCATAATATAATAGATCCAGAAATAGATTCTGAAAGTAACTTTCTCTCTTCTTTTGTTAAAAATTGTAATTATTTCACTCAGGAACAATATGAAAAAGAAATTAACCTAGACGGGAAGCTCTCATTAATTCACTTTAACAGCAGAAGTATGTACTCTAATTTTGATTTCATTAAGGACTATTTGCAACAATTTTCTCGCCCCTTTAGTATTATAGCCATCACTGAAACTTGGTTCAATGTTGATAAAGGAATAGATTTTTGTTTGAATGGATATGATTTAAAATACATGAATAGATTAAATAAGGCGGGCGGCGGGGTTGCTATATATGTTCATAACTCTATAAAATATAATGTTGTAACAACTATGTCTATGGCTATTGATGGAATTTTGGAATGTTTGACTATTGAGATCATGAATGAAAAAAAGAGAAATGTTATAATAAGTTGTATATATCGGACACCCAGTTCAAGTATTGACACTTTTAATGAATGGATAGAAAAAACGTTTGCTTCGGTGAACCAAAAATTACTATTTATCTGTGGTGACTTTAATATTGATTTGCTAAATCCAACAAGGTTAAAAGCCATTGATGACTTTACTGACACGATGTACAGCTTATCACTATATCCAACAATAACAAAGCCAAGCAGAATAACATCACATAGCGCCACTATTATTGACAACATTTTTACTAATGTCATGGATTTCCAAATTAATAGTGGTCTGCTTGTCTGTGATATAACTGACCACTTACCAGTTTTTACTTTGTGTGACTGTGATTTAAAAAAAATAGATACCAAGATCATGATAGCAAAGCGAACAATAAATGAAGAAGCAATTCATGCCTTCAATTTCGATTTAGCACAACAAGATTGGAGTTCGGTGTATGAAGAGTCAGATGTGGACAAGGCTTATGATAATTTCCTAGATATTTTTACTATGTGGTACAATAAACATTGTCCTGTAAACGAACACATGACAAAGAAAAAAAAGATAAAAAGTCCTTGGCTCACAAAAGGAATTATTAATGCTTGCAAAAAGAAAAACAATCTGTATAAACAGTTTATCAAAGTAAAAACAAAAGAAGTGGAACAAAGATATAAAGCATATAGAAATAAATTGACTGATATTATAAGAACGAGCAAACAACTTTATTATAGAAGAAGATTATATGAAAATAAAAACAATATAAAAGGAACTTGGGATGTGTTAAACAACTTAATTAAACAAGGATCTTCTAGAACATCATATCCTGAATATTTTACTGATGCAAATGGTGAAAATCACAACATGAGTAATATTGTCGATGGGTTCAATAAATTCTTCATAAATGTTGGCCCTGAACTAGCAGCGGACATCCCGTGTCATAAAAATGAAAATATCAGTAATATAAAATCAAATCCCTTTTCACTGTTCCTCTCAGCTACAAATGAGCAAGAAGTAATAAATATCACATTAAAATGTAAAAGTAAGTCTTCAATGGATTATCATGACATAAATATGTCTGTAGTTAAACAGGTTATTCTGAATATTGCTAGTCCCTTAACATATATCTGTAATTTATCATTTCAGTCCGGTTGTTTTCCAAAAAAAATGAAAATTGCGAAAGTAATACCACTATACAAAAGTAATGACAAACACAGTTTTACCAATTATAGGCCTATTTCTCTACTGCCTCAATCCTCAAAAATTCTAGAAAAACTTTTTAATTCAAGATTAGAAAAATTCCTTGAAAAACATCAAATAATAAATGTTGGTCAGTATGGTTTCAGAACGCAAAGAACCACCTCAATGGTGATAATTGAGGCAGTAGAAGAAATTACTGATGCACTGGATAAAAATAAATATGCAGTTGGTATTTTTGTTGACCTCAAAAAGGCCTTCGACACAATCAATCACTCAATTTTACTGGATAAATTGGAAAGATATGGTATTCGAGGGAAAGCTGGTAACTGGTTAAAAAGTTACCTAACAGGTCGGGAACAATATGTTAGCATAGGGCATTACCATTCAGAGAAACTTGGTATTACATGTGGTGTTCCCCAAGGGTCAGTGTTGGGACCAAAACTTTTCAATGTATACATAAATGATATTTTTGATGTTTCTCAAGTACTTAAACTCATACTGTTCGCAGATGACACCAACATATTTTTCAGTAGCGATGATTATACTGATCTTGTAATGACCGTAAACAGGGAGATAAAATTAATAAAAAAATGGATGGACATAAATAAATTATCATTAAATATAAATAAAACTAAAGCAATGTTTTTTGGTAATTTAAAATATAATGTAGAATTACCAATTATCATTGAAGGTGTACCAATTGATAATGTGAGTGAAAACAAATTTTTGGGAGTTATAATTGATAACAAAATTTCATGGAAACCCCACGTCAGACACATAAAAACCAAAATTTCCAGAAGCCTCGCAGTTTTGAACAAAGTGAAGCAATTCCTTGATAAAGATGCACTTCGTACTCTGTACTGTACCCTGGTTCTTCCATATCTTACATATTGTGTGGAAGTGTGGGGAAACACATATAAAAATACAACTAATCCATTAGTCACAGTACAGAAACGAGCACTGCGTATTATTCACAAGGCTGGTTATCTAGATCATACTCACAAATTCTTTCTTCAGGCAAAGTTACTTAAATTCCAGGATCTGGTTAATTACAATACATCCATAATTTTGTATAAAGCTTTTACTAAACTTTTACCGGCAAATTTACAAACTAGATTTGAAATTCGAGAAAAGGTTTATAATGTGAGAGGCTTTGGAGAATTCAAATTACCCAGAACTCGAACAACCCGTAAAGGCTTTTGTGTGTCTGTATGTGGTGTGAAAATCTGGAACAGTCTGAGTTTACAATTGAAACAATGCAAAAATATTCATAGATTTAAATTTCTCTACAAACAGTTGGTCTGGTCACAGTATACTCAATGATGCTTTTAGTGTGCTCTGTAATGTCTGTCCTCTTACCATTGCTGGTATGGATTCCAAAATAAAAAATAAAAAATAAAGTGTGCGTATGTATGTACATATATGTACTTGTGTGTGTAGATATATATGTATGTATATGTATGTGTGTTTGTTACTTGTAGTTATTACTGCCTGTTACCTGTGGTAATGCAATTTATAATTTATATATTCTGTATTCAGTTATGAAGGCTCTAATTGTTGGTTGCGAGCTGCCGCTTAGATGCTTGTATCTGCCCGGGGCTGTTGATGGGTCTGTATGCAATGATGGGCGTAGCTGCGGGAAGTTTATTGTTTTTTTTTGTTGATGAGTGAGTATAGGGGTGGGATTTAATAAGTTTTCTTCGTCCCACTCCTTTTTCAGGCAAGTTTTGTTTTTTGTTTTGTGTATTTTATGTTCAATATAGGTATTTGTTGTGCCTGAAAATGAATAAATAAATGAATGAAATGAATGAATGAAACTGTCTTCACCTGTCAGTGGGTTTAGTTTTGTGTGTTGTTGTGTTGTAATTGTTGAGAGCTCCTCCATCTCTCTCACTGTGTGTTGCAGTTTCTATGCAGACTTTGGGCCCCTCAACCTGGCCATGCTGTACAGATACTGCTGGAAACTCAACAAGAAGCTGAAGGTAATGAAGGTCTTCAGACTCAGGGCTTTGTTTGCTGTACAGACATCGTTTAGAAAACGCGTTACGCTCTTATTTTGAAAGGTCTTTGCTCTGATGGTGTGTGTGCACTCCTCTGACAGTAGACGCTTATTTTAAATGTATTAATGCACATGTGCTGTTTTCACTGATTATTGATTATCATTATTGGTTTGTAGTCTTTCACAATGTCTAGAAAGAGCCTGGTTCACTACACCAGCTACGACCAGAAGAAGAGAGCCAATGCTGCTGTTCTGATTGGTGCCTATGCTGTAAATATCCTTTCATTCGTCCATCACATCATCTGATTGCCCGTCTGTCTGTGCATTATGAGT
>NC_140543.1:36992741-37027741 GCF_057382185.1 Mchenga conophoros | reverse complement strand
AACAAAAGGAGACAGCACCGCTGCTTTATTGAGAAATCAGGGAGATCAACCCAAAGTGGTAATGACCACTTCAACAAAGGAAGCAACAATAAGGCTTCAACAGAAAGAGACAGCAACACTGCTAGCAAACAATATCCAGGCAGGCCACACAAACTAGTGAAGGCTGCCGTCACTCATGGGCAATCACTGCTCAGTTAAGCACTACTCACAAAGAGCCACACGCAGCAGGCTGTTCCACACCTAAGCCAGTAACACACTCTGACCCGCACAGAGGAAATCCACCAGAAACCTCTCCCTCCTCCTCCACACTGCTCTTCTCCAGCTTATATCACCCCTGAGGGTAATTGGTTGTAACGAGAGCAGATGAGCAGCAGGTGTGACCTAAAGGAGAAGGCAGGGGCAGAGAGAGACAAGGGGAGGGGCCAGAACGAAGGAGGAGGAGAGGGAGAAGACAACACCACGCCCACACACTCCCACAGCCTCCCAGGATGTAACAATCGGCTATGTACCACAGGCCTTCAAGCTGGCTGTAGTTAAACCTTTACTGAAAAAGCATCTCTAGACCCAGCAGTCTTAGCTAATTATAGGCCAATCTCCAACCTTCCTTTATATCAAACATCCTTGAAAGAGTAGTTGTCAAACAGCTAACAGATCATCTGCAGAGGTTTATTTGAAGAGTTTCAGTCAGGTTTCAGAGCTCAGCACAGCACAGAAACAGCTTTAGTGAAGGTTACAAATGATCTTCTTATGGCCTCTGACAGTGGACTCATCTCTGTGCTTGTCCTGCTAGACCTCAGTGCAGCGTTCGATACTGTCGACCATAATATCCTATTAGAGCGATTAGAACATGCTGTAGGTATTACAGGTACTGTGCTGCAGTGGTTTGTATCATATCTATCTAATAGACTCCAGTTTGTGCATGTAAATGGAGAGTCCTCTTCACACACTGAGGTTAATTATGGAGTTCCACAGGGTTCAGTGCTAGGACCAATTCTGTTTACATTATACATGCTTCCCTTAGGCAGCATCATTAGAAGACATAGCATACATTTACACTGCTATGCAGATGACACCCAGCTCTATCTGTCCATGAAGCCAGATAACACACACCAATGAGTTAAACTGCAGGAATGTCTTAAAGACATAAAGACCTGGATGGCCGCTAACTTTCTGCTTCTTAATTCAGATCAAACTGAGGTTATTGTACTCGGCCCTGAAAAGCTTAGAAATATGGTATCTAAGCAGATTCTTACTCTGGATGGCATTACCTTGGCCTCCAGTAACACTGTGAGGAACCTTGGAGTCATTTTTGACCAGGACATGTCCTTCAACGCACATATTAAACAAATATGTAAGACTGCTTTCTTCCATTTGTGCAACATCTCTAAAGTTAGAAATATCCTGTCTCAGAGTGACGCTGAAAAACTAGTTCATGCATTTATTACTTCCAGGCTGGACGACTGTAATTCATTATTATCAGGAAGTCCTAAAAACTCCCTGAAAAGCCTTCAGCAGTCAGTCAGATTGCCGCCCCTCCCTGAGCCTGGTTCTGGTGAACATGTGTTTCTGTTAAAAACGAGTGTTTCCTCCCCACTGTCACCAGTGTGCCTGCTCGTGGTCTGATTGTGTTTCCTCTGTAGGGTCTTTACGTACAATATTAACTGCCTGAGGTGACCGTTGTTGTGATTTGGTGCTAAGAAAAACTGAACTGAATCTGTGAAACCACTGCAGATCACTATAACACTAAACATTTCAGCCCTTTGGGGGGAGTTGTGCTTTTGTTGTGAAAATCTGTTCCTGCTCTTTTCCTCTGCAGGCATTACAACATGGTTTCCTGGATTTTGAAAGGTTCAGTGCAGAAGAATATGAACATTATGAGGTAACAGACTGCAGAGACTGTGCTACAGGTCGATATCAATGCAAACAGGACCAGGATACAGGAAGAAATAACTAACGTACGCTTGTTATTCATCCAGTTTATTTGCAGTGCTGTTAGTAACACAGTCAGGGCCAACCAAGAGCTCGTACGATGTCCAGGCCTGCCTTGGTGCACGCTGTACTTCCTCAGTTTCTCAGTTAGATTGATCCATAGCTCACCCGTCCAAGTGATAGACAGTCAGTGAAGTAAAGGTCAACAAAACTGATTTCCAATGAAAGGTAAAAGCCCGTACGTGTTCATTACTGCAGTGGTGGTATAATTAAGGTGTTCTGGATCCATGTTTTAACTGATATGTGGCTAACCTCTATCACAGTCTTTCCTTTCTTTTTGTGCTTTTAGCGAGTTGAAAATGGAGATATGAACTGGATCGTTCCGGGCAAAGTTCTGGCGTTCAGTAGCCCTCATTCTCGTGGTGAGTCAGAATCTCTAAGCTAAAAGCTAAAAGCATGCCTCCAAACCAACACCAGTGCTCACGTTGCTGGGCTGACAGAAGGCCTGTGCAGCCCCTCAGTGCCTGCACGTCCTGAAGCAGCTGAGAAGAGCTAACCTTACCCTGCTGTCTTCTGACGGCGTGCATTGTTTCCTGCTTAGTGCTGTCGTGTTGTTACGGCTGGATTAGACGAGCCTGAACCCTGCAGTGGCTCGGGGTTTCCCATGATGCACTCATGCTTCTCCATCCCTCAGCTCTTTTTACTTTCTGTGTATTTACACCACTTTGCACGTAGTTATTATTCCCCTCTGGCTCTCGTCCATCTCTTGTCCTGTTGTCCTCCCCCCACCCCGACCACATGAGGCAGATTGCGCCCCCTCCCTCAGCCTGGTTCTTGTTAAAAGGGAGTTTTTCTTTCCCGCTGTCAGCAGGTGCTTGGGGCCGTCCGATCGTTGGGTTTTCTCTGTATTTAACGTCTTTACCTTACAACATAAATCAGCTGACACTACGTCATTGAATCTTATTTTACGTTCGCATTAAAAACAGACGCTCGCTGATTGAAACGTATGACGTAACTCAGCTGTTGTTGACTCTGTCTCCAGGTTATCCCCTCCACACACCCGAGGCATACTTCTCATACTTTTGCCAAAATGACATAACGACCGTGGTTCGTCTGAACAGGACGTTGTATGATGGCAGGCGGTTTGAGGATGCAGGATTTGAGCACCACGACCTCTTCTTCCTTGATGGGACCACGCCCTCTGACCTCATCGTCAGACGCTTTCTGCATGTGTGTGAAAGTACAGACGGGGCAGTGGCGGTGCACTGTAAAGGTAGGACTGCAAGTCTTTATGTTTAATTGATGTCATTTATTTCTTTTATCTTAACTTTGTCTCTTTAAACACTCCATCCATTTACAGCTGGATTAGGCCGCACGGGCACTCTGATTGGCTGCTACCTGATGAAGCACTTCCGGTTTACTGCAGCCGAGGCGATTGCTTGGATCAGAGTCTGCAGACCTGGATCTATCATCGGTCCACAGCAAAACTTCTTAGAAGAGTGAGTTTGTGCCTCAGCTGTGACCGCTCAAACCAAACGGCCCACTTTCCGTGACTCCAAAGGTCTCGGTCGGAGACAATCATTAAGCTGTAGTCCGTTCATGAAAGTACAGGAGTAATGCTGTGCACACAGACACGTCTGCAACACTTCATTAGGATAATGTCACAAAACACAAGCAGACGGCAGCTTCACCTCCAAGGTGCACGGAGAAGACAAAGATCTGACGAGGTGAAGACTCCAGTCACAGAGTATCAGGGAACCATAACGTGTTAGTGGCCTTCATCAGGGTCATTGCGTTTGTGAAGGTGTGATTGGTCCACTTGGATCTTTTTCTGTTTCCAGTCTTTTTTATTTAAACACAAGCTGTTTGACATTTTGCAATGACCCAAAAGGCGTTGGCCACTGAGTACAGCTGTTCTCTAATACTTCGAGTGTCGCTGGAGTCTTCACACAAAGCACAAGTAGATCAGGAAGGGTTTGAGGGGTCACCTTGGCCTTCAACGTCGGCAGATCTCAGTCTCATCGAGCATCTGTGAGATGTGCTGGACAAACAAGGCCCGTCTGTCCTTAGGCTGTGGCATCTATTGCTGTTAGCACACAGGATGTTTCTCCATGCTGAGGTCATGGTTGGAGCATGCTGGAAATGTTAGAAGAGAAGCAAAAGGTGGAGGTCAGGGTGGGGCATTCCCCAGGGTGCCCATGTGCAGCTGGTGGTGACTGCAGCAGTGGGAAACTGGTGGATGATGAATCGAATCGAATTTAAAAAAGCCTGAAACTGTGATACTGCTGCAGACTGCAGTCACAGTGTGCAGCTGGTTTCTCTCCTCAGCTCTGGACGCACACTTCCTCCTTACGCCACAGTAGCGCTCTGTTGCTAATGGCTACTAGCTTTGTGTGTCTACTTACACGCTAAACCAGGATGTTGAATGTTGTACCTGCTAAACGTGATATCACAGTCAGTTTGTGGCGTGTGTTTGATGTTTGTGTGCAGGAAGCAGCACAGTTTGTGGGTTCAGGGTGACGTGCATCGGTCTAAACAGAAGCTGGTCCAACAGAGACTGAGTCGGCAGCAGCAGCTGCAGCAGCAGCAGCAGCTGCACCGCTCTGACTCTGTGCAGGGAGGCAAACAGGAGGCAGTGTCCTCGCTGCTTTCCAGCATGGATGACCTGTCAATCAACACCGTGCTCTGCAAGTCATATAGCTTGGATGAGGTCAGCGGTGTGACTTCATAGCACCTTTTCTTAATGGTTACTGCAGAATTCAAACAGGCTACTGAGTTCCGATCACAATGTTGTGTTTTCATGCTGCTAATTGTGTCTGTGCAGAATAACTGCAAAGAAGTCAGTCTGACACAGGGAGACGAACTGAGAGCACTGAAGGGAAAACGCCCACCGAGATCAGCGTCATCCTGCTCAAGGTACCAACATCTGTAATGTAATTAATGATAGATGGTTATTGTGGTCAGTGCAAGAGACACGTAGAGAATTAGCTCAAACGCTGGAAACAAAGTTTCTATCAACAAGGAGAGATAATAGACACCAATATGTTTTTGTGGATGTCAGAAAGTACGTACGTGACTGTTGTCGAATGCTACAGAGAACGCACGCTTTGTTTGCACGCTGTCTAACAGGCAGACCGGACTGCATGAAATCCTGCTGTGTTCTCATCTGTGCAGCGTGAATGTTGTGTGTAACCTGCTCGAGCTCATGTGTCCTTCTTTGTTCTTCGGTTAAACTGAAACCTAAATGCAACAGGAGAAGTTGTTGTCTTTTGGCGACTTTAGTTATGAGTGAGATTAAGGTTCTGGAGGTTGTCAGAGTATTCCTTCTACTGCCTGACGGTGTCCTCAGCTGGAGCCAGCAGGCCTCCATCTTTACTGTACACCGTGTTGGTGGAGCACCACTTCCCCTCCTGACGCTTTGCCAGAATCGCTCCTCCTACGCCCAAGTTTTTGCTGCAGCCGCGGCCTGAGCTGCGTTTCGATTGGCCTGCCCGCTGCCTCTGCTCTCCATCCTTGGCTGCAGCCAGACACACAATCAGTAGATAATACCTCTGCTCACTACAGTTTTTGTTTGGGTCCCTGAATCCACGGCACAAATATAGCAGATATATAAGAAGCTGCCATAGTTCAAGAAACATCTTATAAAAAGTAAATAGTTACAAATCGGGGATATGAGAGCTGCGGCAAAAAGAAACCAAAGGACGACCACGAACCAAACTCACGACGTGCCTCCGGCTTCTCCTGTAAACTAACATCACCAAACTGCTAACCTGACACAACCAAGAGCTGGGCTTCCACGGAGGTTAAATCAGGTACCTCCCACACGTCGAAGCGTGTTTGTATCTCGTCTCTTGTACAGAGTGTGAGTGCAGATGTTGATTCCTGCAGTGAGCGTAGAAATCAGAAGGATTTTTGGAGAAGTTGTTCGTTGTGCTTGTTTCTGTGAAGGATCAAGTTTTATTTGCTCTTGGATCACACACACACACAAATATGAGGTGTTCTTGTTTTCTGTGTCAGGTTAAACCTGTCCAAGACTTCACACCGCTCCATCCTCCCTCCCCCGAAGCCCTCCAAAGTCCACCTCACCCCTTCTTCTACTAAGACGCTGAGACGAAGTTCCTCTACCACCACTGCTCCGCAGATCAGGAGGTTGGTGTCTGTGCTTTTGTCCTTACTAGAAGCACATTATAATAAAACCAATGTAAAATGTGATGTGCTGATGTCTCCACAGTCCCTTCAGCCTCACGTTGTTCAGCACCAGGCCAGCACTGATTCACTGACTTCACACTTGGGACGTTCTGGTCATGAATCAGCCCAGCTGATGATGGACTCGCTGGAGACTGCATCAGCTCTCTTGCACGTTTAACCCTAGAACACTATCGCTATAAATAGTAACACAATCGCTAATGCCGGGTGATTTTTACCCGATATAATATAACCAATAAAAAGTAATCAAATATATCAAAATATGACAACACATGACAAATTAGAGTGGTCTTCTTTTACTTTCAACTGTGCCATGTCTAACAAAATGAAAGAAAAACCCTCCTAAAACAAAAGAATGACTCTGGAAAGCTGGTCTTTGGTCCACCCATTCCTGGGACATTTGAGACTTCCCTGGTGAAGGCACAGGCTCCTCGACACGCAAACAGCTGCAGGAGAGAGAAATCATGTAAATGTATTTGCTCGGGTGTAAATCACCCAGCGATAGCGTTCTCGGGTTAATAGGCTGTAAATGCTTTTTTAGCCCCAATAACTACTTTTCGTTTCGACAGAGCCAACAGTTTGTCACCACTTTAACTGGTCACGTGGCCCATTCTGTGATAACAGGGCCGACACCATAAATCATCACGTCTCTTGGGTATAGCAGGCAGGTAACTGTGAAAAACTGCGGCTGCATATTGCAGATATAACATCTGCTGGATGCTGAATGCCCCGCTGTCACAATCATTTTGCTGGAAGCAAAGGACACGTGCAGGTGCAAACACCAAACAACGCTTACAGGGGAGGTCGTGGCCCGAGGACTGAGTCAGACCATCGCCAAGAGCAGTCTGGGTGCTTCTGATAAACGGCTGCTGCCATTTGTCCATCCGAAGTTCAGAACCACAGGATGTAGACGGCCTGAAGCAACGTCTTGGTTGCGGAAACACAGACCTTTAGAAGTCGTACCAAAATCCACGCCTTAAACTTTGGCAGATCACATGATGGACCTAGCTTATTTGGCACGTTGTTGTAATGTTGTCTCCTCGTTTTCAGTACTTTAGTAACCAGGTTGGGTCAGAGAACCATAGCAAACCACATCTTTTGTAAGAGATTGGTGCACATTGTTCAAGAATTAACAACTGGACGCAAAATTGTCTTGCAAGACCAAGAGTGACACACTGCTTCTGCTACAGATGTTATTTATATTCTCCCAGATTTCATCGATAAAGTATGACAAACTTATATTTGTTGGTCTGTTAATGTTCTAATGATGCAGAGCGAGGGACACAAAGCCACGACGTGCTTATAATGCACTGTGAAAGCCTCTGAGCACACATGCTGGCAATGAAAGAGGAAATCAGTAAAATGAAGACAGAGATTCTGATGTTTCACGTCAGACTGAACACGGCACGCACACTTTATTTCACAGGTCATTCACATTCATGCACTGGATTTGTCAACAGGACTTTATCATACATAAAGCAAACTCACTATGTTCAGCTTTGCACTATTTCTTTCTTGCAGTAAAATTCTTAACATGCAAATGATGTTCAGCTTTGAGCGTGTTGTTGCTGTCATGCTTTCCTGTATCTGACTGTGTGACAGCAGCTCAGATGTGCTGTCTGATTGGTAGTTTACTCCAAAGGAGGGAAACCAGCTAATGCTAGTGTGAAGTGCTAAAATCAACAATAAAGTCCAAGTAATGACGAGATAATGACTCATGCTTCTCTTTGTTATCATCACACTGTCATTGTGTCATAACCTTCACTGAAAGTCACCTGACACTGCTGTGGGACGCTGTGGGATGCTGTGGGACGCTGTGGGATGCTGTGGGACGCCATGGGACGCTGTGGGACGCCGTGGGACGCTGTGGGACGCTGTGGGATGCTGTGGGATGCTGTGGGATGCTGTGGGATACTGTGGGACGCTGTGGGACGCTGTGGGATGCTGTGGGACGCTGTGGGATGCTGTGGGATGCTGAGACTGTGGATTCCATGTGCTTGGTATCATTTGGGGAATTTAATGACCAAAACATCAGAAATAACTGAGGCGACTCTATAAGGGAATCCCCTCTGTTGACACTGTACTGAGTCAAAAGTATAAGGAACTGAGCTACATGGATTACCTGCACATACACTGACCTACGTATATGAAACAGTACTGTACCATATATGTATAACAGGGCCTCTTAAACTAAAATCCTGGCTGTATCCTTACTGTAGTTAAGTTAAATACGTCCTCTATAGTCTCCAAATCATTGTCTGGTTGGGACACTTATATTTGTTGGTCTGTTAATGTTCTAATGATGCAGAGCAGGGGACACACATATATATATATATATATACACACATATATATATATATGTATATGTGTATATATATATATATATATATAAAAAAAACACCCAGCACGCCCCTGCGGGCGGTTTATCCTTCAAGCTCGGGTCCTCTACCAGAGGCCTGGGAGCTTGAGGGTCCTGCGCAGTATCTTAGCTGTTCCCAGGACTGCGCTCTTCTGGACAGAGATCTCCGATGTTGTTCCCGGGATCTGCTGGAGCCACTCGCCTATCTTGGGAGTCACCGCACCTAGTGCTCCGATTACCACGGGGACCACCGTTACCTTCACCCTCCACATCCTCTCGAGCTCTTCTCTGAGCCCTTGGTATTTCTCCAGCTTCTCGTGTTCCTTCTTCCTGATATTGCTGTCATTCGGAACCGCTACATCGATCACTACGGGCGTCTTCTTCTGTTTGTCTACCACTATGTCCGGTTGGTTAGCCACCACCATTTTGTCCGTCTGTATCTGGAAGTCCCACAGGATCTTAGCTCGGTCATTCTCCACCACCCTTGGGGGCATCTCCCATTTTGACCTCGGGACTTCCAGGTTATACTCGGCACAGATGTTCCTGTACACTATGCCGGCCACTTGGTTATGGCGTTCCATGTATGCCTTGCCTGCTAGCATCTTGCACCCTGCTGTTATGTGCTGGATTGTCTCTGGGGCATCTTTACACAGCCTGCACCTGGGGTCTTGCCTGGTGTGATAGACCCCAGCCTCTATGGATCTTGTGCTCAGAGCTTGTTCTTGTGCTGCCATGATTAGTGCCTCTGTGCTGTCTTTCAGTCCAGCTTTGTCCAGCCACTGGTAGGATTTCTGGATATCAGCCACCTCCTCTATCTGCCGGTGGTACATACCGTGCAGGGCTCTGTCCTTCCATGATGGTTCCTCGTCTCCCTCCTCTTTCTTGGGTTTCTGCTGCCTGAGGTATTCACTGAGCACTCGGTCAGTTGGGGCCATCTTCCCAATGTATTCTTGGATGTTCGTTGTCTCATCCTGGACTGTGGTGCTGACACTCACCAGTCCCCGGCCCCCTTCCTTCCGCTTAGCGTACAGCCTCAGGGTGCTGGACTTGGGGTGAAACCCTCCATGCATGGTAAGGAGCTTTCTTGTCTTTATGTCAGTGGCTTCTATCTCCTCCTTTGGCCAGCCTATTACCCCAGCAGGGTACCTGATCACGGGCAGGGCGTACGTGTTGATGGCCCGGATCTTGTTCTTACCATTCAGCTGACTCCTCAGGACTTGCCTGACCCTCTGCAGGTACTTGGTGGTTGCAGCTTTTCTAGCGGCCTCTTCATGGTTCCCATTCGCCTGCGGGATCCCCAAGTACTTGTAACTGTCCTCTATGTCTGCAATGTTGCCTTCTGGTAGTTCAATCCCCTCAGTTCTGACTACCTTCCCTCTCTTTGTTACCATCCGACTACACTTCTCCAGTCCGAACGACATTCCAATGTCATTGCTGTATAGCCTGGTAGTGTGGATCAGTGAATCGATGTCTCGTTCACTCTTGGCATACAGCTTGATGTCCTCCATGTACAGGAGGTGGCTGACAACTGCTCCGTTCCGTAGTCGGTATCCGTAGCCAGTCTTGTTAATGATCTCACTGAGGGGGTTCAGGCCTATGCAGAACAGCAGTGGGGACAGAGCATCTCCTTGGTAGATCCCGCACTTGATGGTGACTTGTGCTATGGGCTTGGAGTTGGCCTCTAGTGTTGTACGCCACATCCCCATTGAGTTCCTGATGAAGGCTCTTAGGGTCCCATTGATCTTGTACAATTCTAGGCATTCCAGTATCCAGCTGTGGGGCATTGAGTCATAGGCCTTCTTGTAATCAATCCAGGCAGTGCACAGGTTGGTCAGTCTGGTCTTGCAGTCTCGGCTGATTGTTCTGTCTACCAGTAGCTGGTGTTTTGCGCCTCTGGTATTCTTGCCAATTCCTTTCTGTGTCCCGCTCATGTATTGACCCATGTGCCTGTTCATCTTAGCCGATATGATGCCTGACAGGAGCTTCCATGTAGTACTGAGGCAGGTTATTGGAGGGGACCGGTCCCTTTTTTGGGGTCCTTGGGGATCAGGACCGTCCGACCTTCAGTTAGCCATTCCGGGTGTCGTTAACTAGCAGCTGGTTCATTTGTGCTGCCAGACGCTCGTGGAGTGCAGTCAGCTTCTTCAGCCAGTAGGTGTGAACCATGTCGGGCCCTGGTGCTGTCCAACTCTTCATACTGGAGACCCTTTCTTGGATATCTGCCACTGTGATGGTTACTGGACCCTGTTCAGGGAGGTCGCTGTGGTCTGCCCTCAGATCCTCTAGCCACTGAGCATTGCCGTTATGGGTTGCATCCTTCTCCCATATGCTCTTCCAGTATTGCTCCGTCTCCAGCCTTGGTGGTGCTGTTCTCTTGCCACTGAGAGTACACGTATACTGGTTCTGTGGAGAACAGCTGGTTTATTCTCCTGCCTTCTATCTCTCTGGTGTACCTCCTCAAGCGGCTGGCCAAGGCTGTGAGTCTTTGCTTGGCAGTTTCCAAGGCCTCAGGTATGGACAGCTTGCTATATTTCTTAGGCACCTTATTCGTCGCACCTTTCTGCAACTCCGTTAGTTGGCTAACCTCTCTCCGTGCTACTTTGATCTTGCCCTCTAGCCTCCTTCTCCATGGAGGGTACTGCCCCTTGTGGCTGTTCAACTTGTAGCCAAGCATCTCACTGATCACTGTTGCCGTATTGTAGATCAGCTTGTTAGTGTCGGTAATCGTGGTTGTAGGTATTGCCCGTAGTGCTGCATTAACATCATCTAGCAGACCTTCTGAGGGTACTTCACGTAATCTTGGTAACCGGCTACGGGGGATCCAGGTTTCAAGCTTGGCTCATGATCCTATTTTTCAGGTCAGTTCCTCTCGCACTCAACGATCCTTCTCCTATCACACTTGGGGCTATGTACCCAATCTCGGGTGGGGGTGATGATATCTCCCCCCTGACCTGGCGTCCTGACTCCTCCTTGCCGTAGGTATCGAAGAATCCATAGGTCCCTCATCCTATTCATGTAGCCCCTTCCGCCGGGGTTACTTGCGTAGTAGCATTCCAACAATGCCCTGTTTTCGTCCCTTGCCCACCGATGCCTTCTTGTTCCAGTAGCCCACTTTTCGTCAGGGTGCCCTGGTTCCTCAACACCTGACGCGGACCTTGTTGATCCGGGCGACGTCCGAGCCGGCATGCCTTCATAGGCTTGCTTAGCATAGGGGGTCTAGCCTTAGGACCCTTACTGGATACAGACGCCCCAGGCAGGAATCGAACTTGCGATCCTCTGTTCCAAAGGCGTGTAGTCTAACCACTACGCTATCCAGCTGCTATATATATATATATATATGTGTATATGTATATATATATTTATATATGTGTGTATGTATATATATATTTATATATGTGTGTATATATATATATACGTATATATATGTGTGTATATATATATATATATATATATATATACACACATATATATACGTATATATATGTGTGTATATATATATATATATATATATATATATATATATATTTATATATATATATATATATATAAATATATATATATATATATATATATATTTATATATATGAGTATATATGAGTATGCATTTGAAGTACACTTCAAATTGGGACAGCCGTCGTCGCGTGGCGGTGACGTAATCGCACTTAAAATGCGTACTTCAAGCGTGCAGACCCTGAATTGGGACACAGCCTCAGTGTTTCAGTCATAAAAACACTTCCTGTCTCCGCGGGGGCCCATCACGTATAGGTGTAACGGAGAAACAGCCAATCAAATCGCAGCTTTTCAGGCATTGGAAAAAAAAAGATTGTTTTTTACACTGAACTGTCTGAGCGCGGGTTCGAGTCCTGGTTGGGACAAAGGTTGTGTTACATTATCAAAAGTTAAACACCATTTTCAATCTACTTATTGTGGATAACATTTATTTTTTAATTTTTAGTTCATTATCATTTTATTTATATTATATAGTGTTATGGCCTGTGGAGCAATTTTTCTGCACCTATACTGTCACAAAGTGCATAACTCAGACTAAACTGTATCATCACAGTCTTGAGATGATACATAGCAGACATATAGTCTACAATTATGGAGACATCCAACTTTTAATACAAAGACTAAAGCTAAAACTATAATACAGATACATTCTGATGACATAGAACATGAAGCTTATACATAATTTCAATAAGGCATGTCTGTGATAAATCATCTGTCTGCTTCCTGGTGGCTGTTAGTTTATGTCTATTCATTTTCCAGCACAAACTCAGTACTGACATCGTTGCTTTATTCCAGTCATGCTCTTGCCAGCCTCCACTCTGCATGCTTTAAATCGGTTGCTCTTCTGCATTTCAGATCTGCAGCCATGCAGCCCGCCTCCTCTCCTTTCTCCTCCTCACCGTGGTCACTCAGAGCCCTGTCCCAGCCTCCATCTTCATCTTCATTACTATCAGCATGTTGACTCTGGGGTGGTGGTTGTGCAACATCCTGTCACTGCTGGGATTCTTTCTGCTATGATGGCTCATAACTGCCAAACAGTTACATTTATTTCTGTATCTCAATAAATCATGTTGAGTTTTTCCACGTGATCTCTCCTTATTGAATTACTTTTGTAGATAAGCTTCAAGCTAGCAAGCAACAATACCTACATCAAATATATTATCACCAGAAGTGAGAAAGTGTCTGCAGCTCCAGCTGTGCTGCATGTATTAAAGATAACGTCAGACATTGTGTGGGGGTCATGTCTGACACAGGCTGTACAGTCACACAGATAAAAGACAGCAGTCATGTTTCTAATAATATAAATGAAAACAGAAAGATTATGAAGATAAAAGCTGTGAGACTGCTCTAGGATGACTTGTTATCATTACATGAAGTGATTTAGAAATAATATGTAAGCTTTCAGGGCAGCGCTCACAACTTATTTAAACTGATTACCTGATGGGGAGCACACACAGATATAGAAACATATAGGTGAACTCTAAGAAGAAAACTGTGTTGATATTTTTGCAGAAAACTATTTATTTACACTTTTATATTTACAATCAGTTTATATTTATAGAAACAAAAGAAACATTCACAACTAGAACAAAACTGTCTTATATACAAAATCAACTGTTTCTCCCTTATTTACTGTTTTCTTCCACCATACAGCCAGCATACAACCATGCTATTAGAGGAACATCACTGGAACGTGGCCAGAACACACAAAAACAAGAACAAGACAATATATAAAAGTTCAAGTTCAGGCTCAGCTTTGCAGAGAAAACAATTGTACTCCAGTTCTGAAACCTTTCATTTGAAAACCTGTTTGCTCCTGAAGATCCTCTGGGTGTGGACCCTGCTGCTGCTGCCACAGTGACTAGTTATGCAGAGACAGAGGCATATGAGACAGAAACAGACTTAGCCATTATCACGTCTGACATGTAGTAATAACGCAGTACTTACAGCTCTGCATGTGTACTTTTACAGGTGAGATGCTCGGCATTGTGTCCTCCAGGTTTTCATCCTCATCCATCCCTGTGATGGAGGCAACAATTAGACAAATATGTACTGAATTTATATTTCATGTCAACAATGTTATTAAAATATTATTAAAACAACTTACCAAGAGGTTGTTTAGTTGGGGCGTTTGTAGTAGCAGGCGCAGACTGCTACTTCTTCCGCAGGCACTGCTGCAGCTCATGCAGCCGTGTTCCTTGACTGCAGCTCTTCCTCATGATAAGGTCTGCATAGCCGTCACCTCTGCCGTCCCAAATCTCCTTCCAGGTGCTCTTGGCTCGTGAGCCAAAGCCAACCAGCTGATCATCCTCAGAGGCTTCTGCAGCAACACTTACTCTGCTGGTCTCGTAGCTCAGAAGAGTTTTTATCTCTGCAAAGCTGAGGGCTTACTGTACAAATGAATGCAAGCTCTCCTTGCCATGCCCTTCTTCCACAGAGGTCCCTGCAGCCTCTTGCTTCTGGAGATCTTTGATCAGGTACATGGTGTCCCCGACATCATTCTCCAGAAGCCACCGGAAAGATTTCCCTTTATATTTTCCAAACTGCAGGATGTACTCTCCCTGCACTTCCTTCATGTCAGAGGCATCCCCTCCTCTCTGATAGATGACAGTCAGAGCATCGTCCTCCCTCACAGGTGCAGACTTGTCCTGAAGCTTGGGGTCATTTTTAATCCTTCGAGCTTCTTTTGACGAGTCCTGGAGAAGGTATCCAAGTGGCCCCTTGTGGAACGCCACAGAGATTTTCCCTGGATATGGCGCAACTTTCTTCTGCATCTTGACATGCAGTGAAAAAATAAACAATTATATTAAACAAAATTGATTCCAAACACAAACAAAGACATTCCAGGTTATAATCTTGCTGCTGGGTTTAGACAGCAGGATGCAGGAGAACAATAACGAGACACAATTTGAAAGAACATTGACAACATTTGTGATAAAAGTGTTTTTTACTCCAGGTATAACAAACTGTTCTGTCTGTAAATAAAAACCTTTCATGGTTGAATGATTATTGGCATATCTGCAAAATTTGTGGTAACTGCTTAGTAGTCATGGCACATAAGAATTGCTGGTAGATTCCCGCGCGGGAGCCTGGGATTGTTTAGCTAAACGGCCTAAACCGTTTCTCTATGGTAGTGCTAAACTACGGTGGCCCCTAGAGACAAAACACATGCAAACTCAAAAACACTTGCAAACTCAAAAACACATGCAAATTCAAAAACACAACGGAAGTGCTCCAGGACGCTAGGGGCAGTGTTGAGCTCTATTTGCAAAATAAACGGCAAGTTTGTCTGTATGGGACGGTCTAGTCTCCGTCGCGCTTCCCAGGTTGCCTAGCAACCATGATACTAACCGCTGGAAACGTGTCATACAACTTTGTTTGACAGAAATGAAGGAGAACATATTTTGTTCATTTGTTTGTTTGTTTCTACAAGAGCTTTGTGTGATTTGATAAGTATCTGAGGCTGAGACCACAGGACAGTAAAACATGATTTTTGGGCTTCATTTCTGTACTGAACAGTTATTTAAGATTAGTTAGTAAATAAGAATTAGCTGATGTTGTTCATGAGACTAAAGTCATCTCACTTTGGTAATGTAAATATAATATGGCCAATATTATAGTTATTATATTAGTCATTATTAGCTATTACAGCAGTGAACATGAACTCTGTGTCAAATACTGAGCTTCAGTACAGATTCAAGTTGCAGTTATTTACATGTCTTATCACCTTAAATCTTCACTCAAAGACAAGTATCTTTGACAGTGCACATATAGGTGTATCATATATAAGAGACAAATGTTGTTCCTTCAGTATGTTGGCATTACTAAATTTGGCTCAATGCTTACATATATTTATTAAAAGAAAATGTACAAGCTGTGATAACTGTGTCTGATAGAATGAAGAGTAGACTGATATATGAAATATTCCTTTATTGGGTGAGAAAATCAGACCATGTCATAACTGCTGTAAGTCACACAGAATAGATATCAGAGCCTTAAACAGGCTGACTTCTGCTAAATGGGTCAAACTGGGCAGAAAGTCTACAAACACATAACATCCTTATAGAATATGATGTAACACTATAGATCAACTTACCTCAGAATATATAAAGCATATAAACAGTTACAGCAATATGATGCAACAAACACAGCAGCTACTGATCCAAAATACTCAAAGCTTCATAGAACTGAAACCAACATTTATTTTAGCTCCATTCTGCTGCTGATACAGACTTTAGGTTTCTGAACATTAAACTTGTTGCTGCCTTTCATAGTGTGTAACTTGAAGGCCCTGAGTACTCTGAGTACTTTCTCCCACACTGGAAACACTGGGATGATCACATTATTTGAACATTACCTAATAAGACTGATTCAGCACAGACAGTTATGTTAAACTTTCCTAGCAGTCCTTCACAAACAGGGAACAGTCTGTCTATTCTCTCCATCTGTCAGCTGCTGCTGGCTCTTCCTCCTCCTCTTCCTCACACACTGCTGAGTTTGTCCTGGTGGATCATCAGGGCTGCAAAGCCTCACAGATGATGTGCAGCAGTGGGTCCCTCAGTCTGTCCTCACTCTGGACACTTGCAGTCGTCACACATGGAAATCAAATGTGTGATAAGCTGCAGGATTCAAACACAAGTGTAACTTATAAACACATGTTCATACTTTTATTCCACAATCAGAGAGAAAGAAACAGAGAGAGAGTGCAGGACAGACAGACAGGTGACAGTCTCAGGTGTACACACTGCTACACAACAGCACCAGAGAAGCAGGATTTAGTGTTTGTGTTATTACGAGTGTAAACAAGAAGAGTTCCAGATGGTGCAGTGAACACATGTGTGACTGCTGTGATTAAAGCATCTTTCTTTCAGCTTAACGAGTGAACCGTCAGCTCGTTCAAACACACGTTAAAGTCCGTTTGGCTCGACACCACCGAACAGAGGCAGCAATATAACATAGCTCACATTAACAGTGCAGTGAATCCTGCTTGTGCCGTGATGTTCAGGACTGCAAACCGAGCAGCATCACTGACTTTCAGCTTGTTGTGTTTGTGGATATATGACTGACTTTAATTATCCATAAAATCATCACAATCTCTGTAAGATTAAGGTCGACTATATATATTTATTAAAGTAAAGGCTTTAAAACCAAGTTAATTCTGAAAGTACAAACATCACTAATGTCAACTTTCCCGACATGTGGCCAACAATAATGGTTTCATGTTCTTCATTAAAAAAATATTTGCGCATTAATAAGTGACATAATATTCAGGACTTACTTCTGAAAGTTTACTCTTCCTCCGCTCCGCTTCCACTGTTTTTTTTTCGGCAAAATTATCCACACCACCACCGCACTATGAAGTCTGGGATATGTTGGGCCATGAAGGCTACACCGACCCATCCTTAAAATTCAGGGAAATTAAGGACGCATTTCAGGGCCGCATTTCGGGCAGCCTTTGAATTCGGAAAGCCTTCTCTTGCGGCTGTGAGGTAATCGGCCTTAAAATGCGGCCTTTAAGGCTGCAAACCCCAAATCCGGTGATTGGTACTTCCTGGCTTGTGTAGTTACTAGGTAACAAAAGCTCAACACTGCCCCTAGCGTCCTGGAGCACTTCCGTTGTGTTTTGGATTTTGCAAGTGTTTTGGAGTTTGTACGTGCTTTGTCTCTAGGGGCCACCGTACTAAACCACTACGGGTGTAATATACTTTTGGCCACTACGGTCTTCCGGCGCTGTTGCGAGTTTGAGATGCGGCGGCACTTTTAAAAAATCTCCTCTTTTACGTTTCGGGAGAGAAAATAAGTAACTCAACGCTCGCAACACATCCCAACGCTCCTCATTCATTGATCAAAGGTAAGAAACGTCGTTTGAAATAAGAATAAACCAACAGAATACATTTACAGGTGTATATTACAGGTAATAGGTGTTCTGTCCTCACTAGATGTGGGCGTGATTTAGCTTATCCAGTTTGACAGACAGTGAACAGAATGAGAAGAAGAGAATGCTTTGAACTGAGATTCTTCTTTTCTTCGATCTGCATCTCCAGTTTACAGGCCATGTTACTGAGGCTTCTTATACATGGTATCCTTTATCCATTTTCATTACTCTCCTTTCTCTTTTCTTTTTGTAAAACTAAATAAACACAAAACAGATAATTACCTTCTCATTCACTGAACATACATAATGTACTAATTGAAACTTAGTTTTCATGACAACCAGCAAAAAACATAAATCTTAAGGTTGCCTAAATTAAACATAAACATCACCTTCAGTTAACTAGCATTATTGATCATAGCAAGTTAGCAAACACATGCTAATATACAGTCGCTAGCACACAAGTAGCTTTACAAATGAGTAATGACCACACAGCTGAAATAGTAACTCAGTATATGCACATTACACATGCATCACAAATCAGATAGTTAAGGTTATAGTATGTAATGAAAACTTACAGGCATGCGTGGGCAAAAGTTTCACCTCCACTGAGCACTTGTAGCAAACTAGCTGGGCATAACAACTTCCCAAGTACCAACTGTGGCCACAAGAGGGTGCCAAATCATACAAACAAAAGCATATTCCCACATTAAAGTTATACCAACACACTCCCCGCCTGGTATAAAGTATTTTATACCACTCCGTCTTTTACTTTACTTTTTAGTTTCCTGTATACCTCAGTCTTTCTTTATAGTTTCCTTGGGGAACAGAAGGATGAGCTGAGAAACTGGACGTAGGTAAATCCGTGGAGCACCTTGTTTCACAACCCTAACCTCCACCTTTCTGATTTTATTATCTTGACTAGGAATGTTCTTAACAATGAGACCAATAGGCCATTCATTTCGCTTGGTTTGGTCATCCTTCAGTAAGACAATGTCTCCGATTTGCATGTCCCTTTTGTCATTGATCCACTTCTTTCTGGACTGCAGTGTTGTCAAATATTCTTGTCGCCATCGTTTCCAAAAGATGTCGGCTAGACATTGGACATGTCGCCACTGTTTCCTGTATAGGTCTTTCAAGTCAAACACCCCTTCGGGAGCAGACACAACGTTTGCTTTCTGAGTAAGAAGCATTGCTGGTGTCAAGACTGTCGGTGACTCTGGATCTGTACTCACCGGAACCAATGGCCGAGCATTCATAATTGCCATCACTTCTGCCATCAAGGTGACAAGGACTTCATGAGAAAGACGGGTAGGCCCAGACTGCAGCAGCATGGCATCTAAGATCCGACGAGCAACACCAATCATTCTTTCCCATGAGCCTCCCATATGGGATGAGTGTGGTGCATTAAAGGTCCATGAGCAGCCTTCATTACTAAGGTAATTTCGGACCTCTGAGTCATCTGTAAAGATCCTTAACTCTCTACAGGCACCGACGAAGTTGGTTCCACGGTCAGACCTGAGAACCTTGGAAGGTCCTCGTATGGCAAAAAACCTTCTTATGGCGTTAATAAAGCTTGAGGTGGACATGGATTCAATCACCTCTATATGCACTGCTCGTGTTCCTAGGCACGTAAACAACACTGCCCATCGCTTGTTTTCTGCTGTGCCTCCTCTTGTTCGTCGTGACACTACACTCCATGGTCCAAAGACATCTAGACCAACTCTGGTGAACGGGGGTTCTATGCAAAGCCTATCCTCAGGCAAGTCAGACATCTTTTGCTCTTGAGGCTTTCCTCTGAGTTTGCGGCATATGACACATCCATAGATCAAGCTAGAAACCAGCTTTCTTACGCCAATTATCCACAAACCGGCTGAGCGAAGTGCCCCCTCAGTTAAGTGGCGACCTTGGTGGGCAACTTCCTGGTGATGATGTCTCACTAACAAAGTTGTCACATGGTGTCTCTTTGGGAGTATGACTGGGTGTTTTTCATCATATGGAAGGTCAGCTGAAGAGAGCCGTCCACCTACTCTAAGCACTCCATCCTGATCGATAAAGGGGTTCAACCTCCACAGAGGACTTGCTTCGGAAATTTGTTTCCCTCTCTCCAATTGTCTCACTTCTTCTGTGAATACAAACTGTTGAACACTCCAGATCACTCTAAATTTTGCCTGTGTTTGTGGATTTTGAGGGACTTGTTTTGAAAGCCTGGACCTGCATCTTGCCACGCTGATGAGCTTCGCCATTCCATTTATCAGAGTTTTCCATGAGGAGAACCGTTCAAATCTCTGTGGACTGAGAGGTCTATCAGTAGCCTTAGTTGTCAGGGTGCTGACTTCTGGGCGAATCTCTGCATCGTGCTGTGGTTCAACAAGGTCAAACTTACTTAATGTCACTGATGGGGATACCTGTTGTTGGGCCTGCTTTAGGAACTGAGGACCAATGAACCAGCTTGTTTTGTGCAGGAGACTTGCTGCAATCGGCCTTGTTGCGATGTCAGCTGGGTTGTTTTCTGTTGCAACATAATTCCACTGTGTGCATGTAGTGGACTTCCTAATTCTGGAGACTCTGTTGGACACATAGATGTAAAACCTTCGCGAAGCATTATAGATGTAGCCTAGCACAATCTTGCTGTCTGTGTAATACCTTACAGCATGCAGCTCAAGGTCCATCTCCTGACAAATGAGCTCTGCCACCTCTACAGCAAGAACTGCAGCACACAGCTCCAATCGGGGGATGGTATGTGCAGGCTTGGGTGCTAGCTTGGATTTACCCATGACAAACCCGATGAAGCACTGTCCTTGTTTATCAATAGCTCGTATGTAGGCAACTGCTGCAATAGCCATTGACGAGGCATCTGAGAAGACACAAAGCTCTTGGTGCTGCATGGAGGACAGAGAAGACGGAATATAAGGCCTGGGTATGTGCAGAAGCTCTACCTCTGACAGGGAGTCTTTCCATGCATTCCATTGTCTTTCTTTGGCAGGTGGAAGAGGATCATCCCATTCACATGGTTCTGTGGTAAGTTCTCTGATGAGGGCTTTGCCTTGGACAGTGATGGGAGCAATAAAACCTAACGGGTCATACAAGCTGTTGACTGTAGAGAGTATGCCTCGCTTAGTGAAGGGTCTTTCTTCCTTGGAAACTTGGAAGGTGAAAGAATCTGATTCAAGACTCCAGCTCAGTCCAAGGCTACGCTGAACAGGAAGAGGATCTGTCCCTAGGTCTAGGTTTTTCAGGTCCTTGGCCAGATCATCAGCTGGAAATGCATCCATTACCTTGCTACTGTTTGAGGCAATTTTGTGTAGCCGTAAATTGGACTCAGCTAACATCTTCTGTGTTCTTTGAAGAAGACTGATGGCTTCTGTTTCTGTAGGGAGTGAAGTCAGACCGTCGTCGACATAAAAGTTTCTGGTAACAAACTCCCTTGCATCTTTGCCGTGCTCTGCCTCGCCTGCTTGAGCTGCTTTTCTCAGCCCATAGATCGCCACAGCTGGTGAGGGGCTATTGCCAAACACATGCACTGTCATGCGGAACTCTGTCACATCTTTTGTGAGGTCATTTTCTCGGTACCAGAGAAAACGTAGGTAGTTCCGGTGATCTTCCCTTACAGTAAAGCAGTAGAACATCTGTTCCACATCCGCAGTTATTGCTATAAGCTCTTTTCGAAACCGCAGTAGCACTCCAACCAAAGTGTTGTTCAAGTCTGGACCACTTAAAAGGACATCATTCAATGACACCCCCTCGTGTTTGGCGCTCGAGTCAAAAACTACCCGTATTTGTCCAGGCTTTTGTGGATGGTATACTCCAAACAATGGAAGATACCAGCACTCTTCCTCAGGCTTCAAAGCAGGTGCTAACTCTGCTTGCTGACTGTCAAACATCTTCTGCATGAACTTAACAAAGTGATCTCTCATGTCTGCCTTCCTGTCGAGACTCCGCTTGAGAGTATGCAGTCGTTTGAGAGCTTGCTGGCAGTTGTTTGGCAGTCGCTGCCTATGTGTTACAAAGGGCAGAGGCGCGACCCAACTATTAGAGTTGTCTTGGTACATCTCACTTTGCATGATCTTGAGGAAACGTTCATCTTCCAGTGAAGGTCCGGGTCTCTCATCGTCTTCGCTCTTGATGAACACTGTATCACCGAGCTTGTCTGTTTTGACCCCGTGATAAGTATCCATGTGGCTTTGAGTAGTGCATCTCTGCTGGACTGTTAACAGCTTTTCCTTTGCATTCATACTGTTGAAGCACGGGCTGAGATATGATGGTCTCCCATTGAGCAGCACGTTAGTTTTATAGGCTCTCACAGCAGAGCTCGGCTTATGCGTGCGCCCCAAACAGACATCTCCTATGACTACCCAGCCAAGGTCGAGCCGTTGAGCAAATGGAGCATCTGCTGGTCCATTGTGTTGTTCTCTCACTTTATGCAAATTCAACACATCCCTTCCTAGGAGCAGAAGGATTTGTGCGTCTGAATTGATGGGAGGGATTTTGTGTGCAATGTCTTTCAAGTGAGGAAAATGTTGTGCAACTTCAGGAGAGGGTATCTCAGACCGGTCCTCTGGAATCATATCACATTCCAGCAATGGAGGTAGAGGTACCTTGGTGTTGCCATCAATCGACTCTATGATGAAGTGTTTGGCTCGCTTTCCACTCATTTCCATTATGCCTGAGCACGTCTTGAGTGTGTATGTCTCTGTGTTCCCGTCCACCTCGAAGATGTCAAAAAACATGGATCGTGCGAGAGAGCGATTGCTCTGATCATCTAAGACTGCATATAGTTTGATTGCTTTCTCTCTCTTGCCAGAAGGATAAACCAGAGCTAGACAGATTTTGGCACAAGACCTGGGGCTATGCCAATCTCCACAGACTTCAGTGCACATGGCTTTAGCTGAGGTTGACACTGGCATGGCTTGAGGCTCCCCGCCATGCTTTCCTGTCTCTAGTGGCAGTCTGAAGTCGTGAGGGGGTGGGCCTGGATGCAAAGCCGAGACGTGCTTGTCGCTTTCACATTCCTTACAAGTAATTTTGGCTGTGCAGTTCTTTGCTAGATGCTTGGTGGATCCACAACATCTGAAGCATATGTTCTTCTCCTTTAGGTAAGCTTTTCTTTCTTCAAGAGACTTACTACGAAAACTGCGACATTTCCTAAGAGGGTGTGGTTTCCTATGGAGAGGACACTGCTTGTCTGGGTCATCCCACTTATCCAATTCACTTACCCCCAGTTCACATGACACATCTGTCTTTCTTACTGATATCTGTGTTCTGTTGTACCTTATAGGTCGTTCAGCTTTCCCTACTCCTGTTGAGAGAAAAAAGAAGCTGGGATCATTCCTGATTCTCGCTTGTTCTCGTACAAACTGGGAAAAGACAGAGAAAGGTGGGAAGGCAACGTTGTGGTTTGTTTTGAACTTGGATGCACATGAAATCCACTTCTCTTGCAATGTGTGTGGTAGTTTCTCTACAATAGGATTGACACCACGTGCTGTGTCGAGGAAAGCGAGCCCAGGTGAGTGCCCTTCTGCTTTGGCGAGTTCCAGTTCAAGTAAGAGGTCACCAAGTTCCCTCAGCCTGCTGTTGTCTTTGGCAGATATTTTTGCAAAGTCTTCCATTTTCTTAAAGAGGGCATGTTCAATCACCTCTGGAGCTCCATATGACTCCTCCAAGCGCTGCCAAACCATTTCAAGGCTTGCAGCAACATTATAAATTTGCGCAGCGCTGACTCTCCTTGCTTGCTCAGACGACTGTGGTCCTAACCATTTTATAAGGAGGTCAAGTTCCTCTCTAGGTGACAAAGACAAGTCCTTGATTACATTTAAGAAGGAGGATTTCCATCTCCGGTAGTTTTGGGGTTCGTCGTCAAATTTCTGTATAGTAGTTGACACAAGCTCTCGTCTCATTAAATATTTTGCCACATCTGTTATAGCAAATCAAATCAAATCACTTTTTTATTGTCACATCACATGTGCAGGCACACTGGCACAGCACATGCGAGTGAAATTCTTGTGTGCGAGCCCCACAAGCAACAGAGATGTGCAAACACAACAACACAAACGAGCAAAATACAAGAATGGCCAACCTGAAACTAATAAATATATGTACAATATATAATAGTGTATGCATTTCTGGATGTGTATACTAAATATTTTCCTACGTGTGTGTGTGTGTGTGTGTGTGTGTGTGTGTGTGTATACACATTTTTACAAATTAAATAGTAAAAAAATAAAATAAAATAATAATAATAATAATAATAATAATAATAATAAAATATATAAAATATACAGAGTTGAATATGTGCAAAACAAGTGGCATTTATATACAGTATGGAGTGCATAATGTTGAAGTTCCAGTAGTGAAGCTGAGGTGTCTATGACGTGTTCAGCAGTCTGATGGCCTGGTGGAAGAAGCTGTCTCTCAGTCTGCTGGTTCGGGACCGGATGCTGCAGAACCTCCTTCCTGATGGAAGCAGTCTGAACAGTTTATGGCTGGGGTGACTGGAGTCCTTGATGATCCTCCCCGCTTTCCTCAGGCAGCGCTTCCTGTAGATGTCTTGGAGGGAGGGAAGCTCACCTCCAATTATCCGTTCAGAGCACCGCACTACTCGCTGGAGAGCTTTGCAGTTGTAGGCGGTGCTGTTGCCATACCAGGTGGTGATGCATCCAGTGAGGATGCTCTCAATGGCACAGTGATAGAAGGTCCTGAGGATGCGGGGGCTCATGCCGAATCTTTTCAGTCTCCTGAGAAAGAAGAGGCGCTGCTGCGCCTTCTTCACTGTTTTGTTTGTGTGTACTGACCACGTAAGATCCTCAGCCAGATGTACTCCAAGGAACCGGAAGCTGCTCACTCTCTCCACAGCAGCGCCGTTGATGGTGATGGGGGTGTGTACTTCTCTGCACCTCCGGAAGTCCACTATCAACTCCTTTGTCTTTGCGACGTTGAGGGTGAGATGGTTGTCTTGACACCAGTGGGTCAGGGCGCTGACCTCCTCCCTGTAAGCCGTCTCATCACCGTTGGTGATAAGACCCACCACTGTAGTGTCGTCCGCAAACTTCACAATGATGTTGGAGCTGTTAGTGGCTGTGCAGTCGTAGGTGTAGAGTGAGTACAGGAGAGGGCTCAGTACACACCCCTGTGGAGCACCAGTGTTCAGTGTGATGGGGGATGAGGTGATGCTGCCCAGTCTGACCACCTGGCGTCTGTCAGACAGGAAGCTAAGGATCCAGCTGCAGAGGGAGCTGCTCAGTCCTAGATCCTGCAGTTTCCTGTCCAGCTTCGAGGGAACGATGGTATTGAATGCTGAGCTGTAATCTACAAACAGCATTCTCACATACGTGTCTCTCTTCTCCAGGTGTGACAGGGCAGTGTGTAGTGTCAGGGCTATGGCATCATCAGTGGACCTGTTGTGGCGGTATGCAAACTGTAGAGGGTCCAGTGAGTCGGGTAGTGCAGAGCAGATGAAGTCCCTGACCAGCTTCTCGAAGCATTTGCTTACGATGGGGGTCAGGGCTACAGATGAGTTATTGTGGGTAGGTGGTATTGGCGTGAGTGGTTCAAACTGATGTGCTGGACTTGTGTATGTCCCATGATCGTGGTGATCGCTGGGTGGATGTTGCGGTCTAAGCTCCTGATGTGTGAGGTCCTCCTCTTTCCACAAAGGTGCTTTGGGTAGAGCCACAGATGAGCTTGGATATCCTTTTTTAAGGTATGGTGATGACTGTGCGTCATCTTCAGCAGGAGTATTTTCTTGAATATTTTGCACATATGACTGTCTGTCAATGTAATCTTGAACTCTTCGCTTACAGTCTGCAGGGATGATTGGGAGTTGCCCGCTTTTCTGGGAATTTTGTTCCTCCAGCTGAACCGCTGCCTCTAAGACCTGTGCTTCAGCTGATGCAGCAGCAGCCATTTTCTTCACCTGGAGAATATGCAGCTGTGCTTGGATTTGGGCTTGTTGTTTCATAGCTTCCGCTTCTTGTTCCGCATAAGCCAACTGCGCTTGTGCAGCCTCTGCTTTGGCACGTGCCCTGAGCGCTGCAACGCTTGCTGTTGACCTGTTGGAAAGTTTTGAGCTGGAACAGTATGATCTTGTCTCCAGAGATCCAAGTGTCTCTACCTGCTGGGCTTGGTTAGCTGATGGCTCAGACATTGTAAATACAGTAGCCGCCTTGAATGGTGAAATCTGCTGAATTGTAAGCCTTTTTACTGTTCTGTCCTCACTAGATGTGGGCGTGATTTAGCTTATCCAGTTTGACAGACAGTGAACAGAATGAGAAGAAGAGAATGCTTTGAACTGAGATTCTTCTTTACTTCGATCTGCATCTCCAGTTTACAGGCCATGTTACTGAGGCTTCTTATACATGGTGTCCTTTATCCATTTTCATTACTCTCCTTTCTCTTTTCTTTTTGTAAAACTAAATAAACACAAAACAGATAATTACCTTCTCATTCACTGAACATACATAATGTACTAATTGAAACTTAGTTTTCATGACAACCAGCAAAAAACATAAATCTTAAGGTTGCCTAAATTAAACATAAACATCACCTTCAGTTAACTAGCATTATTGATCATAGCAAGTTAGCAAACACATGCTAATATACAGTCGCTAGCACACAAGTAGCTTTACAAATGAGTAATGACCACACAGCTGAAATAGTAACTCAGTATATGCACATTACACATGCATCACAAATCAGATAGTTAAGGTTATAGTATGTAATGAAAACTTACAGGCATGCGTGGGCAAAAGTTTCACCTCCACTGAGCACTTGTAGCAAACTAGCTGGGCATAACAACTTCCCAAGTACCAACTGTGGCCACAAGAGGGTGCCAAATCATACAAACAAAAGCATATTCCCACATTAAAGTTATACCAACACAATAGGTGTGTTGCGATTGCATTTACGAAGCATCCATCGGTCAGTGGTTACACTGAAATCATGCAGTTTGTGCTTTGACCTCCAGAGGGCGACAAATCAGCACAGACAGAGAGCTCCATTCAAACTTTGCTGCCATCAGGAATAATTCTTCAAATATAATCATCAGTGTTTGAGCAGTTCTGATATCAGGGACAATCTAGACATGTGTGACAATACTGAACGTGTCACATGACACACCTTAAACATCATGTGATCCACTCTCAGTCTGCACTTTCATTCATGACTTCAACAGGTTGAAAAGAGCTTTGAACAAACATCAGTTCAGTGCTGAAATATTCAAACGCTGCAGGAAGAAGAACAACAAAGTGATGACAGATGTTTGTGCTTCAAACTGGAAAACCAGCAGAAATAAATCACAGCCTGCCAGAGGTTTAGGAGTTTCTGAGGTGCACCTGAACGCAGCATAGTGTTTCAAAGCCCCTGATTGTCTTCAAACGCCGCATTAGGCTGAAAGTTTACTTTCACTTCCTGAACTTCGTGGAGTGGCGCTTGTTGTTGGTGTGTGAAGAAACTGTAAGTTTGCTTTGTTTCCTCCTTTAACAGTTTGTCTTTAGGAACTTTACTGTTTGTTCAGCTCATGTTTGAGTTCTTCACACAACAAACTGTGTGTGTTTGTATTAAAGTCAGTGTGTAATGTTTCCTGGCTAACATCAGCTGTGTGCAGCTTAGTTCAGCACAAATCTGCCGCTCCATAGTTCACGGTAACGGACTCACAGCTGGACCAACGAGGCCGAGTGTGTCCGCCACTCTGAGCTACGTTCGTGTTTGTGTGCTTGTAGTTTGTACTTTGTGAGTTCACTCAGAGGACGCAGCGTACGTGATGACGTCACAGCCCTTTACCTCCTTTACTGTCACTGTGATTAATATTTACACACCACACGAGACACCTGACAGCATGCTAACGCTAAGCTAAATCTAAGCTAACGCTAAGCTAGCCAAGAACCCAGAGTGATGTTAAAGCTGAGTAAACACTGACCCCAGACCAGCACCGTGATAAAGTGAGCTGCTGCTGCTGAACCTGAACAGGTAACAAAGTGATGAGCAGTCAGGCTGCAGGTTTCTACCTGTTCATGTTTCCACAGTAGAATCACTTTGAAGTGTCTTTGTGCTGTTTCATCTTTGATTTGTGTTCATAAACACTCAGAGAAACATCACGTGACCTCATCAGGATCTGTGTTGGTGTGTGGGGCTGTACCTCAGCTTTAGATTATGGTGATTATGAGACAGTGTTTCAGCTCATTTTACACAGTAACATGAAAGTACTGTTATGAGGAGTAATGACGTAACATACTCCATTACTTTTAATTAAAGTGTTCTGTGTAATATGTGTAATAATGACTTTTTTGAGTAACTTCATCTCTGTCAATAACAACATTCATACGTGGAATAAAACCACATCAGTGGATCATTGCTGGAGCTGCCTGGACTTCAGTCTTCAGCATCTCAACCAACAGCATCGACATGCTGCTCCAGATGTCTGTGCTCCAGATGTTTGTGCTCAAGTGATCAGACTCACAGTTTCATCCTTGAAATAAGTGTTTATATTGTTGACCCACCATTGATCATGATCAGTGGTGGGTCAGCGACATGCTTTCTTTCCGTCTCAGGTTTAAATATCTGGGACTCTCCACCGTTTGGTTTTAAAACTGAAGAAGCTTCTCGGATGAAACGTCTTCCAGAAACTTAAAGACGTCTCTTTTCTTTCCAAGCTCCTTAGATCACATGACCTGGATGACTGAACCTACAGACATATTGACCTGGTTTCTAGGTCACATGACAGGTCAGAGGTCAGCGACTGTAACTCGGTTACTCCTGTTAATGTGAACTCACTGAGTGTTTGTGGTTTACCTCTCAGACTGACTGAAGATGATGATGGAGGAAGAGGAGGACAGAGCAGAGTCTGCAGGGTCCAGCTGTCCGTCTGTGAGGAGTGACCGGTCCAAAGGTCGACCTCCAGCCTTCAGTGGTGAACCTGGAGCAACGAGGTCAGAGAGCTGAACTCACTGAGTAACAGAAATAATTCTGCACTGACATTATAATCAGTGTTGACTCTGGTTGATTGTCTGACTGTGTTTGTGAGCTGAGAGGAAATGAAAATGAGTTTGTAACAAAAATCAGTTTTGTCCAGTTTTCCTGTAAAAAGCTGAACTCTAATCTAAGAGGATGTTACTGACAGGAAACAGCTGCATTATCTGCAGTCTGTGTGATCACAGCTGCTTCAATCATGTTTGTGTCTGCAGAGGTCAGAGGTCACAGTCTGCAGGGTCCAGCTGTCCGTCTGTGAGGAGTGACCGGTCCAAAGGTGACCCTCCAGACTTCAGTGGTGAACCTGGAGCAACGAGGTCAGAGAGCTGTGATGACTCCTTTACATGTTTGTGTTTCCTGGATAAATATGACCTGAAACATCCTCAGATTGTTACAAAGATTCATTAAAAAGAAAACAATGAAAGAGAAAAGATCCAAATGTTCGACTTGGTCATTTGCTGTTTGAGGACAGTGATGCTCATATCTGTGGGGAAAGTGTGACCTGAGTGGGTTCATGTTTGTCTTTAAAGAACAGCTCTGATGCTCTTTGTGTCTGATCTGTTAAACAGTCTGAGAGGTCACACAGAGACCCAGCAGCTAAAGCCTGGATCATACTGGCTGCTGTTACTCCATCAGGACAACACTGAACCACAGTGCTGTTCATGGAAATCAGTGCAGCTTTACACTGTATCACCAAAGTACTGACTCGTCTGCCTTCACACACATGTAAACTTGAGTGACATCATATTCTGAGTCCACAGCATTTAATATGATGTCAGCCAAGAGTTCAACATATAACAGCTTAAACTGTTCTGAAAAGGTTTTTTCACAGGTTAAAAAGTGTTTACGGGATTTTTAACAGTTCTTTCAGAAGCACATACGTGAGGTCAGACACAGGGAAGCAGCAACACTGACTGAACACAGCTTTTAGAGGCTAAATTCACATTTTAATAATGAAAGTGGCTTCATGTGTGTGTCCATGGTTCATCCACAGAGTGGAGCAGCAGAGCTCAGAGGGTCCCAGTGGTCAGTCTGCCCAGCAGCATCAAACACAGCTGGACTCCATGTTTATGGTCTGTACATGTACAACAACTACTTTATTATTAATATTAATACATTTGTTTATAGGTCCCTTTCAGAACACCAAGGACTCTGTGGACTAAATGACCAAAAGAAACAAACTTTGAAATCAGACGGTGCAAATGTGATCACAGGGAAACGTTTTAAACATCGAGGCTTTAAACAGAAACCAAAGTGAAACAGTTTGTAGTCGAGATCAGTGGGAATGAAGCTGAATAACTGTTTCTTCAATAACTCTGAGAAATAAATGACAAATATGATGGAAATTAGCAGCATTAGCACTTACTAATGATGTGAGTCAACACTCTGCTGTATTCAGACGACCACATTAGGTGGTGTAATGGAAACCAGTGGATCCAGTCCAGTCGTGGCGACCTGTGGCGAGTCGATCTGAGCAGCTACTAATGGAAACGGGGCCATAGATGTGTTTGTGCTTAATAACAGTGAATCACAGGATTTTTACATTACAGTTAAAATCTCATGTTGTTTGTTAAAGTGTGCAGTTCAGGGTGTGTTACTAAAACTGTGGTTTGCTCACTTTCCAAAGACCCAGCCCCCATAAAAAGCAGCCAATCAGCTCTAAGAGTTACACACACGTGTAAACCAGAGCAGCAAATCAGGTCCAAATGTGTTGTTCACAGTGAGTGGATCATCAGTGTGCTGCTATGTTAACATCCTGCAGCAGGATGTGTTTGGTCAGCTGGTTCACATTTCCTCAGGACCTTCTTGATGTGATGTTCTTCTGCCTCCCTGGCTGCTGTGTCTGTGGGGATGGCGTTCGCTCTGTGTTGTAGCGTCCTGATGACGCCCAGTTTGTGCTCCAGTGGATGATGAGAGTCAAACCTTAAATACTGATCTGTATGTGTAAACAGAGTGAACCTTTCAGACCAGCTGTCTGTATGATCAACTCTGTCACCTATAACATCGCCAAGTTTCTGGCTTCGATCATCAACCTGTTGGTAGTTCAGCTCTGAACACCAGTGAAATGTTTCTCCCACTGAAATCGCTGCATTCATATGAACAGAATCAGCGTTTTGGGACCGTGGAGTTGTGGAGAAATTCTCAGTTAATCAGATAAAGTCAAACTTATAATTGGTGAGGAGATCGTGGATGATATGCTTCTTGATTGTAAAGAAGTGGATGTTGTGTGGACTGAAGTTCAGAGTGGTGGGTCATTCATAAATATTCTGTTCCAGCTGCTGGAGGACAACATCATCACGTTTGTGAAGAACGAGCTGAAGAAGATCCAGAAGGCTCTGAATCCAAATAAGCCCCAGTGCTTGGAGTTTCAGAGGGAGGATGATGAGCAGAGGAGCAGCAGAGAGGCATTTGTGAAGATCACAGTGGACTTCCTGAGGAGAATGAAGCAGGAGGAGCTGGCTGACCGTCTGCAGAGACGTAAGAGGATTTCTTACTTAAGGTTTTAAGCTGTTAGATAAATGAGACACTCATGACACCAGTGTGTTCAGTCATTTCTCAGTGGGTCAAAAAATGTCGTCAGCATTTTGTAAAATATGATTGTTGAAGTTGTATTTTTATTATTATTATTCAGAACTTCAAGCTGCAGTTTGTCATCGTAACCTTAAATCCACCCTGAAGAAGAAGTTCCAGTGTGTGTTTGAGGGCATCGCTAAAGCAGGAAACCCAACCCTCCTGAATCAGATCTACACAGAGCTCTACATCACAGAGGGAGGGACTGCAGAGGTCAATGATGAACATGAGGTCAGACAGATTGAAACAGCATCCAGGAAACCAGACAGACCAGAAACAACCATCAGACAAGAAGACATCTTTAAAGCCTCACCTGGAAGAGATGAACCAATCAGAACAGTGCTGACAAAGGGAGTGGCTGGCATTGGGAAAACAGTCTTAACACAGAAATACAGCCTGGACTGGGCTGAAGACAAAGCCAACCAGGACATCCAGTTCATATTTCCATTCACTTTCAGAGAGCTGAATGTGCTGAAAGAGGAAAAGTTCAGCTTGGTGGGACTTGTTCATCACTTCTTTACTGAAACCAAAGAAGCAGGAATCTGCAGCTTTGAAGACTTCCAGGTTGTGTTCATCTTTGATGGTCTGGATGAGTGTCGACTTCCTCTGGACTTCCACGAAACTACAATCCTAACTGATCCTAGAAAGTCCACCTCAGTGGATGTGCTGCTGATAAACCTCATCAGGGGGAACCTGCTTCCCTCTGCTCGCCTCTGGATAACCACACGACCAGCAGCAGCCAATCAGATCCCTCCTGATTGTGTTGACATGGTGACAGAGGTCAGAGGGTTCACTGACCCACAGAAGAAGAAGTACTTCAGGAAGAGATTCAGAGATAAGAAGCAGGCCAGCAGGATCATCTCCCACATCAAGAAAGTTCGAAGCCTCCACATCATGTGTCACATCCCAGTCTTCTGCTGGATCACTGCTACAGTTCTGGAGGATGTGCTGGAAACCAGAGAGGGAGGACAGCTGCCCAAGACCCTGACTGAGATGTACATCCACTTCCTGGTGGTTCAGGCCAAAGTGAAGAAGGTCAAGTATGATGGAGGAGCTGAGACAGATCCACACTGGAGTCCAGAGAGCAGGACGATGATGGAGTCTCTGGGAAAACTGGCTTTTGATCAGCTGCAGAAAGGAAACCTGATCTTCTATGAATCAGACCTGACAGAGTGTGGCATCGATATCAGAGCAGCCTCAGTGTACTCAGGAGTGTTCACACAGATCTTTAAAGAGGAGAGAGGACTGTACCAGGACAAGGTGTTCTGCTTCATCCATCTGAGTGTTCAGGAGTTTCTGGCTGCTCTTCATGTCCATCTGACCTTCATCAACTCTGGACTCAATCTGCTGGAAGAACAACAAACAACCTCCAAGAAATCTAAATTATTTAACAAACCAAAACTTCAATCTCTCCACCAGAGTGCTGTGGACAAGGCCTTACAGAGTCCAAATGGACACCTGGACTTGTTCCTCCGCTTCCTCCTGGGTCTTTCACTGCAGGCCAATCAGACTCTCCTACGGGGTCTGCTGACACAGACAGGAAGTAGCTCACAGACCAATCAGGAAACAGTCCAGTACATCAAGAAGAAGCTCAGTGAGAATCTGTCTGCAGAGAAAAGCATCAATCTGATCCACTGTCTGAATGAACTGAATGATCGTTCTCTAGTGGAGGAGATCCAACAGTCCCTGAGATCAGGACGTCTCTCCACAGATAAACTGTCTCCTGCTCAGTGGTCAGCTCTGGTCTTCATCTTACTGTCATCAGAAGAAGATCTGGATGTGTTTGACCTGAAGAAATACTCTGCTTCAGAGAAGGCTCTTCTGAGGCTGCTGCCAGTGATCAAAGCCTCCAACAAAGCTCTGTGAGTAAACATGTGATCAGGCTTTATTTATAACATAAACAGTATCATGTGTGATGGACCCTTAAAAACTTAAACATATTTTTTTACATGATCATCAGCACTAAATACAGTATATTATAGTTAATGTTTGATGGCAGCAGTAAATGTCAGAGTGTCTTAAACATATCTGGGTGTCAGCTTTTATCAAAGTCACGTCCAGAATCATCCTGTAAGTAAATTTCTTTATACAGCAGCTTTCACAGGTCAAAAACCACAAAGTGCTTTACAATAGAAACAGGCAATAAAAACACAGAAGATAAAAACATTAAACAGCAAACACTGAACATCATACAGCCTAAAACTAGTTAAAGGCCACTCTGAATACTAGAGTCTGAATAAATGAGTTAGTGGGACCAGTAAAAGCCTTTGACTGGAAGATCTCAGATGTGAGAAGAGCTGTAGGATTGTAGAAAGTCAGAAACATAAACTGGGACTAAAAGTAAGGACTAAAACTTTAAATAACGCCTAAAATGAACTGGTTACCAGTGTGAAGAGATTAAACTGGAGTAATGTCCAGTCTAATGTGCTGGTTAAAAGCCTCGCAGCATGATTCTGTACTGACTGAAGACGTTCAAAGACTGTGATGGAGCCGTAGGTGATCAACTCCCTCATTGCTCCTCTGGTCTTATTGCTCTGCATCAGTGCACTGCTCAGCTGAAGAGTTCACTTCTATATGTTACAATCTGCCTCACCAGTACAGCTCCAAGGATCTGCAGCTGCTGAATCAATTATATTCCTCGTGTTTCTTCTGGTTTCCTGTTGTTAGATCTGCATGCTTGATTGTTTTTCAATCTCTCCAATGTCGTGCACTTTGATTTCCGACTGTACACAGTCTGTGAACCATGACAATTTGTGACAGAATGCAATGATCAGTGAGGACCCGGAGGACACTGACATTTACACTGTGCAGAATGAGACTTGAGACTTTATCTCACTGCTTTGTGAACGACTGATGGAAGGACTAATCACTATATCTGCTTTAATTGAACGAATTTCCATTTCACTGGTTCAGTCTCCCAGAATCTCTCAATCATACCTTGACCTTTTCCTAGAGTAACTAACCCTCACTCACCAGGATATGAGCCAGCCTTCCCTCTCATTGCTACATACTTACAGTCTTGCCTATCACCTAGGGCTGCACGATTAATCATTAGAAAAACGCGATCTCGATTCATACTTGTGTGCGATCTCATTTCCAAATGACAACGATTTAAAAAAAAAAAAAAAAAAAAGACGACGATTGTACCGCATTTTGATCCGGGACGTAATCTGCATGAAAACAAGCGCTCACTCTTCCTGCTCAACAAATGACAAGGGCGGAGCCTTATACCACGTGATACAGAAGCTGTGCCGTGTGATGCTAAAATTAGCGGGAAAAACAACGGAGAGCACGTCAGGGATGACGAGAAAGTGACAGGAGAAAATCCGTCCCGGTCAACCACCCAAACACCAATAACGGGAACCTTATACAGCGCTTCCCTATACACGTCGACCTCCCGCAGGCACAAAGAAACTACGGAGGCTATTACTTATCACCTGACCAAAGATATGGCTCCATCAACACTGTGCAAAACGAGGGATTTAGGAAAACGATCAACACCCTAGACAAACACTACACAGTGCCGTCCCGCAACTATTTTTCTATTGTTGCACTACCTGCTCTGTACACGCAGCGTCGAGCAACGGTGGA
>NC_140543.1:36967741-36987741 GCF_057382185.1 Mchenga conophoros | reverse complement strand
ACGTGAGCAGCTACTGCTAAATAGACTGCTGTTATTAGCTATCCACCAAAAATATCCACCAGGGTGGATATTTTCGAAAACTCAGTTTTTGCATTTACGTGTGGACGAGAAAAACGGAGAAAACGCAGAAAACGCAGCGTCAAAGGTGTGCGCCTTTTTTGACGTCACACTGTGCGCCACGTTATTGTTTGGGTGAAATGAATTTCTACAATACTGTTAATTCTACTCTCTGCAGTGTTTAAATGCTTACATATACACACAGTTACTGTCCCTCCACACATACGACTCTGTTCTGCTTCTATGCCCCAGCTTTGTTTACTTTTTCCCACCGAGGCTTCTAGACTTCTGATTGGCCAACATTTCTACAGGTTAGGAATATAGCGCCACCTGCTGCTTTGGCATGTTCCTGGCAGCGTTTTCCTTCATTTCTGCCTTTATGTGTGGACGGGATTATTTTTTAAAACGAAAACGGAAAATCTCCGTTTTTAAAAATACCCGTGTACGTGTGGACGTAGCCTCAGTAGTCTGTAAAGACTCTGTGTGCCTTCCAGAGTGCTCTGGCATGCACACACACCTTAAGGTCATGAGAGAGGTCGTACCTTCTCTTACTGATTTATGGTTTAGGAGAACACCTGCTCTGTGTCTGGTTAAGTATAAGAGCCCTTTGTTAGGGGGACCGCTGGACTCTTAGCACCAGCTTTGGGGAGTCTTCACAGGGTCACATCTGGAACACACACAGACACACACGCTATGCACAGACTGGTACTCTTTGTTCATACCTGTGTAAGACGTCATAATGAACTTGTGCATATTCATGTGACCTCAATAAAGAGCAGTGTTACGAGGGAGCAGACGAGAGCGACTGAGGTCAAGTGAAGGAACGGCGCTGTCACAGTTCTCTCCCTCATCAATTGTCTGGTTCCAGCGGTGGGTCTGTGCTAGACGACCCATCACCAGCTTTTTCCACTGGTTACCAGTACGTGGTAGAATCCACTTCCAGATCTGGTTGTCTTTAAATCTGTGAATGGATTGGCTCCATCTTATCTCTCTTTAACAAAAGAATCCAAGTGGAGCCCTCAGGTCTGCAGATAAGCAGCTTCTGACCAGAACTAGACGTAAAAACAGAGGTGAGCTTTATCGATGGCTGCAGCCAAACTCTGGAACAGTCGCCCTTCACATCAGGTCGTCACCAACACTGGACATTTTTAAAAGCCGGTTGGAAACACATTTGTACTCTGTAGCTTTCAATCCTGACCAGTCTTTATAGTCATTACTGTGTATGTTTCCTATTTTCTCTCTACTCTGTGCAGCACTTTGGCTCAAGCTGTTTTTAAATGTGCTGATAAATAAATGTAGATTTCTTTGAATAAAACAGTGGAGCCGAGCTTTGAGCTCAGTGTGTAACAGTGTGTGTGTGAGAGCCATGTAATGTCCATGTGTGCATGCTGACTGTGCTGCTCTGACCCCCCTCCTCCTTTCAGGGTGGAGCCTGCTGGAGTCCGATGGTTGAGACCAGGTCTGAGGAAGTGTAAGTGTGTTTTTAATGGGATTCATGAAAACAAAGCAGCACACATTCAACCATCTTCATCATGTCAGGAGTCATCATCAAAGTGTCAATCAATGAACAGATGATGGATCAATAACTGCAGCTGGATTGTGTTTGTTCTCTCCATCAGATTCCTGTCAACTCACAATCGACACAAACACAGTGAACACAAACCTCCAACTGTCTGACAACAACAGGAAGGTGACACATGTGAGGGAGGTTCAGTCATATCCTGATCATCCAGACAGATTTGATGTTTGTAAACAGCTGCTGTGTAGAGATGGTCTGACTGGTCGCTGTTACTGGGAGGTCGAGTGGAGAGGAGACGTTTTTATATCAGTGAGTTACAGAAGCATCAGAAGGAAAGGAGGCAGTGACTGTGTGTTTGGATTCAATGATCAGTCCTGGAGTCTGGAGTGCTATAATGATGGTCCTCGTTATGTCTGGCACAATAACAGACTAACATCCATCTCCTCCTCCTCCTCCTCCTCCTCCTCCTCCTCTGTCTCTAACAGAGCAGCAGTGTATGTGGACTGTCCTGCTGGCACTCTGTCCTTCTACAGAGTCTCCTCTGACACTCTGATCCACCTCCACACCTTCAACACCACATTCACTCAAACTCTTTATCCTGGGTTTACAGTCTGGAATCCTGGTGCCTCAGTGTCCCTGTGCTGAGTGGAGTGTAAAGAGTGTCTCCTGTTACAGAAACACTCTGACTGTTGAACAGATAGTTCAGTCTGTACATGTCTGTCTCTTTCACTCACAAACACGTTTTCAGATTCATGGATTCAATCAGTTGATGTTTGAAACTCTTCTAAATGATTCCTTGTAAACTTCTTCCTCTTCAGTCACAAACAAACAGGAAGTGATGTCACATGTGTTCCTGTCCACACAGCAGAATGAGTCTATTGCTGACAGTGATGTACAAACAGAGTGAGCATTTCTGAGGCCCAAAATAAACTGAGTAGTTCACTGAATGAACAATGGACTGTGAGCTCAGTTCCTTCATCATTAGTATGGATTATATATGTATATGTATTATATTAGTATCATATATATCAGGTGCTGCTGCTTTCAGTCATTGTGCAAATGTGCTGTTTGTAAGCTTGTAAAGCTGCAGTCAGCTGAGACTGAAGAAGTCACCTGATCAGTGAGCAAACGTTTCTGAAAACGTCCAGATGAACAGAATCAACCTTTTGGGATCAGCCAGCAATGCAGCATCATTGTTGTTCAGCTTCAGAGGTTTGCAGGAATGAACTGATGACCAGAAACAGCTGCAAAGTCCAAGAAAATACCAGCTGGAGTTCAGCTGCATTTGAAGAAGTCAAAGAAAAGTAAGGATGGCAAAGGGCGACGTTTTCTTCCAAAGAGCTGCAAACATGGTCGACGCCTCATTAGAAGAATCATCTGGACATTTGTGAGGAACTCTAACCAAGAAAGCAACGTCACACAGATCCAACAGACAGTTTCCATGACTGCAAGTGTTGAGTGGAAAAATGCTACATTGCATTATTGCATCCTCTCACCACAGGAGGCGCTGTTGGCACCACTGATTGCTGATCAGCTGTTCTCTGATGATCTGATTGATACTGTGAATAACGGGACTCACTGAACTCTGTGACACAGTGAAGATTACAGAGTTGAACTTCAACATCTGACTGACGTCACACAGACAGAAGGATGAACCAGTGAGGCACAGAACACAGTTACTGGAGATACTGGATCAGCTCCATGTGAACCTCTGATGGAGAAGCTGCTGAGCCAGAGAAACATCAGGACATGACAGCAGCTGCACTTATCTAACAACATGTAGCAGAGCTGATCTATGTTAGAGGATCTATCACAGCAGCTGAAGCCAAAGTCCAACACTGGATACCAGCTGAGCCTGTGCTGAGTGTAGTGTTACAGGAAAAGGGCAGAAACACTGGTAGCTCCCAGTGATGCTGACTGGGGCACAGAGCTGAATGATGCAGCATCAGGACACTGTTTCAGTCTGACTGACAGAGAAACCTGTAGCTGTATCTACATGTGAGGCAGAGGCCACACAAGCAGCTTTCTATGTTTCACAGTGACTGAGATCTTCAGTGGGGGTGGACATGCTCCTGTACAGACCTCTGAGGAGAACCAAGGTGCAGTCAAAGAGTCCAGTCTGTCCTCACAGATGTGAACATGTGCTTTCATCAGGTCTGCTGTCAGCTAGCAGGCTCACATCAGAATCACTGTTCCTGAAAAACACAGTCTGTGTGACATCATCAGTCAGCTGATGGTCCCAGATCTGAATGGTTTCTGTCTCTACTGAGGAAGTCAGAGAATATCACTGAGGTGTGGATCAGGTCTGAGTGAGCTGTGGAGGGACAGCTTTAAACAGTCCACAGGTCTCACGTCCTGCTCAGTCTGCTAGCAGATACCTCGTATTGTTCCAGATGTGCTGACATCAGCAGCAGCACAGCTGTGTGATACCATGAATCTCAGTTATTGATCCAACACACAGTAAATACAAAGATCAGGATTTCTGAGAGTAATCATTATGAGTCTGAACACATGATCACTGAATGTTAGTCTCCACAATAATAAGCTAACACAAGCAAACACATCTTTCAGCTCTTATTTTGAAACTGGCTTATTTAGAGAGCTGTGATGTGAGCGTGCCTGGCTCTGAGGCACTTGGGTCAGCCTCTGTTGTTTAGAAGTGTTACAGACTGTGAATGACACAGACCTGTCAGTTTCCATGTTTGTCTGTAACACAGCTCAGGGCTCCATGCTGAACGCATCCATCCAGTGTTATTGATCCAGGACTGATACCAGCATTGGGATCAATACAACACACAATCACATGTGTCCACGTGATGCAGTTTGAAGAGCAATCAGATGTCTCTGTATGAGGAGGCGGGGTCACAGGAGGTTCACAGAAACTCTGCAGCAGCATCATCAGCTCACATGGAAACTTTGATGATTCACTTCTGTGGTGTTTTTACACAAACACGTCACAAAATTAGCTCCACCTGTTTTGTGAGCTTTGAGTTTCTTGTCTTCATCCTGGATTCTTGTGTTGCTGTTTTTACACACAGATATTTCCTGGTTGGTTACTCAAAGCTTTCCAACACAGGCCTCTGTGCTGCCATCTGGTGGACAAACATGTGAAGTGCAGCGTGAAGCTACAAATGAAACTGCTTCAGCTACGTGTATATACAACATACTATAACCTATATAACTATATGTATAGTGTATTATGTAGGTTTTAGAGCTGGGGGTAGAACTGCTGATGGCCTGGTTGTTATTTATGTTCCCCATGGTTCACCAGCTCTCACACAACATCAGCACCAATGATCCACGTCCTTATAAACCTCTGAATCAGGTCCTGAAGCAGTGACGTCCTGAGTGAAGACCTCACTGATCACATGACTCTGGTCACCTGACTCAGTGTTTCTGAAGCAGTGTGCTGGGTTTTTAAAAATACGTGGCTGCTGCCTGATGTTGGGCCCACAGAGGAAGACGACTCACTCGCTCTTCTTCACTTCCTCCTTAAACATGTGGAAGGAGAGCAAAGTGCTGCCAGACTCTTATTTCTGACAGGAACAGAAGAAACCACAGCAAACTGTTGCAGTTCTTCATCTTCATCACAATCTATTTATTTCTGATGGTGTCTTCAGTCTGAGGTTTGAAGTTTCCATGTCTGTGTGATGTGTGGTGTGAAGGCTGCTGGTTAAACTGGGACTCACTGAGTGCTCATAGAGAGATGCTCCATGAGTCCCAGTACAGACTACAAACATGGTGGAAACTTAGCTTTGATATCCACACACTCTGCACGTCTGTGAGGAACTGTGATGAAGATGTGCAGAGATCTGTGTCCAAACAGGAGAAAGACTGTAAAGACTCTGTGCTTCTAACAGCCTCTGTTAACATATGTGAGGCTGTTTGTTGTTGTTGCCATGGAGCTTTGCACTGTTTGGGTCAGCAGGTCATGTGATCAGGTTTGTTCTGCTGGACGATGGTTCAGTGTCAGGTTTGTTTGCATTCATCAATAAATATCTAAATCAATCAAAGACTCCATGTTTGTTCTTTCATCATGTGACCTCTGCTCATCCATCTCTGTGAGTATCAGGATACATTTAGTTCATAACACACAGAAAAATCAGAGTTATTACCTGTAATAAATGTGAAAGATTCCTGCAGTGATAACCAGGCAGGACTGAAACACATCCAAGCTGTCACCACGGTAACAGCACCGTCCATCCACAGGTGAGGGGAGGAGCAAAAAGAGGGACTTTCACCATACATACATACATACATACATACATACATGCATACATGCATACATACACCACAGTTGACAGGTAACCCTATTGGAGTCGCCAATAGTGACTAGAGATGGCACGATACCACTTTTTATGTCCGATACCGATATCATAAATTTGGATATCTGCCGATACTGATATGAATCCGATATAGTGTTTTTAATCAATAAAACTGTTTTTTAATATCTTGCTGCATTTTGTATAAGTTCATACTCAAGTTTAAATAACCAACAACACTAAAGCTATTCTGTTAGACCTGTATGCAAAAAATATTTCATAGTTCAGCAACACTGATCAATCTAATAAACTTAAACCTGCTCCATCCTCCCTATTCTGGCATTTTAAAGAGTACTTAGCTTAAGCAACCTCACTAACAGGGTGCCAACTCCCAGTAACAAAAAAAATGTATTGATGCAATGTTGAACATTATTACACAGGAGAAACCAACTACAGTAAAATAATGACACCGTGACGTCTCTGCCTTTGTAAACAGAGGGACAGTAACTGCGTGTAAACCTGCAGACAGTCAGATTAACAGTATTTCGTCTCTATCATTCTGCCATTCTGCCATTCATCTCATGTAAACAATAACGTGGCCACAGCGTGACGTGAAAAAAGGCGCATACCTTTGACGTTGCGTGACAAACTCTGTATTCCTCGTCCACACGTAAACACAAAGGGTTTTAAAAAATCCCAGTTTTCTGTGAAAACGCCGTTTACGTGGACGAAACAGCTGCGTGTTCAGAAACACCCGTGTAGGTGCGGACGCAGCGTAAAAGAGTTAGTAGTTTATTTTCTTACTGCCTGTAATTTATTGCAGATTACTTGTATTTGCAAACATTTTTCTTGTAAAACAAAGGGGGCGCAGCAGAAAAAGTTTGGGAACCAGTGCTGTAACTATGAGACAGATGGCTGACACACGAACCTGTGGGAAGTAACATGTTTGTAGAAATGTGAAAATGTTCATGCCATAATCCCTCCCATGTTTCCGTGTGGCACTGTGGAGTAATGCACAATTCTTCCAAACACGGACAAAATATGTAGAGGGAGATTTGTTACAAGGTGTGTTGTAATCCCAGAACAGTGAAGATTACATAACAGAAGAGCTTCACAGCTCGTCAGGCAGCAAGTGGACACTGAAGAGTGTGTGCGCCTTATCAGAAGGAAAACTGTTCTCTGCACCTGAGATAAAGGATCGTATAAAAGAAGAGCGAGCGCTCCCTGAGGTCTCCGACTTCTTAGACATTTGAACCTAGACAGGAGACGTGTGAGAATGGCAGGAGAGGACAAAAGGAGAGATGAACGAACTGCTGGAGGATCAGAAGGAAAGCAAAACAGGTTGGAGACAAATCAGTTGCTCTTTAATAAAATGGATGAAGCAGCATGTACACTTGTGAGACATGCATGTGTGAGGTCAGGTAAACCTCTACAACATGCTGAAATGCTGCTTCTAACACAGAATAGACCGACGAGCATTAATCGTGTATCCCCACAGGATGGAGCCCGAGGCTGACGACCAGCGAGTGGAGCGAGGCCCAAAGAAGCGTGGCGTGCTGCCCAAACGACTGCTGATAATGTCGTCTGTGGCTGTTGTGCTCATCGTGCTGCTGACTGTCATCGTTGTACCTGTTGTGCTGCTCACTAAGACGCCAGGTACATTTTTACAATATGTACGATTTATATGATAAAACAATGATGCAACTTTGTTTATGATCCAGATGATGAAACATACCTGAGTAAATGTATTTATTACTCATCACCAGAGGTACATTTCACAGTACTTTGTACTTATATACTGTATTATATACAACTGCAATAATATCAGAGTCCAGCTGGAGCTGGTTGCAGCACCTGTGGCCTTCAAAGCATTTTCTCTGCATTGGATCTGAGCAGCACGGTGGCACGGTGGTTGCCGCACAGCAAGAAGGTCCTGAGTTCAATTCCACCATCAGGCCGGGGTCTTTCTGTGTGGAGTTTGCATGTTCTCCCCGTGTTTGCGTGGGTTCCCTCCGGGTACTCCGGCTTCCTCCCACCGTCCAAAGACATGCAGCTTGTGGGGATAGGTTAATTGGATAATCCAAATTGCCACTAGGTTTGAATGTGCGAGTGAATGTGAGTGTGAATGGTTGTCTGTCCCTGTGTGTTGGCCCTGCGACAGACTGGCGACCTGTCCAGGGTGTACCCCGCCTCTCGCCCTATGACAGGTGGGATAGGCTCCAGCGCCCCCCGCGACCCTGAAAAGGAGAAGCGGAAGCAAATGGACGGATGGATGGATGGATCTGAACAACAGTCAAATCTGAGCAGACGTGCCAAAGCTTTGTTTCTTGTTTTCTGTTTGCACCATAGTTCTTCCAAATGTTTCAGTTCAGGATTTTTTAACTGCTGTCATGTACACCATCAGTAAACTGTGACATTACTGCTTTTACCTAACCTAATCATCACCACGTTTCACTGTAAAGACCAGGGCGCTGCTTTAGTTGGATGAGCAGGCGACCACGTGCAGCACGGTTTGAGTCCGACCTGCGGCCCTTTGCTGCGTGTGTCCCCCTCCTTCCTCTTCACCGTGTCTGTCTAATAAGGCCAAACACAGACTGTAGGCTTAGCCGTGGTTCTGAAAGTCGAATGGAAGCTCAAAGTGCACGACTGGCAGTGTTGTGACATACATACCTACTGCATGTAGAGTTCACCTGAGTGTACAGCGACAGTAAGATGTCTTTGCACAGGTGAAACAGCCCACAGTGTTGCAGGGTTTCACAGGGTGCTGCAGCCTCCAGCAGTGTGCCTTCTCCAAACGTAACACTTAAATACTCGCTGTGTCAGCATCACAACTTTATATTGCTGCTGCTAAAATCAGTGATTACAGTGATCAAAGTTCATTTGATATCATACTGCAGCTCATTGCAATGCCATGATGCATGAGTGCTCATCATTTGGCTTCTGGTCTTATGACAGGACCATAGTCATGTGGACAAAAAGTACACGGCTGCTTTGAACTGTGTGACTTTTGAATCAACTGACATGAAATGTGTAACAAAGATAATGTTACACGATGTGTTTTGTGCTGTTAGACCTTGGTCTCTTTGAGTAATATGTGACAGTAGCTTCTTTAAAAAAGACACTAAGAAAAAAGCATTCAGAGTCAGAACCAGACACGGAGAAGCTGCATTCAGCTTTTATGCTCCTTATATCTGGAACAAACTCCCAGAAAGCCTCAGATCAGCTGAAACACTCAGTTTATTTAAATCCAGGTTGAAGACTCACCTGTTCTCAGCTGCATTTGAATAAAGCACCAAATCCACACTTTAAGCTTAAATTTCAAAACTAACATTTAACTACTGATTTTATCTGTTTTGATTTTATCTGTTTTGATTTTATATACTGTTTTGTTTGTTTGTTTGTTTGTTTGTTTGTTTGTTTGTTTGTTTGTTTGTTTGCTTGTTTTAATCAATTTTAAATCATGCTTTTTATTTGTTCTTGTTTCTAATGTCTCTGTAAAGCACTTTGAATCACCTTGTTGTTGAATTGTGCTATACAAATAAACTTGCCTTGCCTTCATGAGTATCTGCAACCTTCTTTAAAAGCCAAATCCCATCTGTCTCGCTTCAGCTGACAGAATCTTTAAGCTGAAGAAATGAATGAACTTTAAACAAGCTGCTCTCCCAACAAAGAGCAGCCTCCCCAAACACACCGTCGGCTGTTTTAGCTGAAAGCTCCCAGTTCTGCTGTGACAGGGACTACGTACCTATGACTCCGTCACTGTCTTGCTGTCCAATCGTGTTCCTCAGCTCCGTCTTCTGCCTCGTTCTCTGGTGGAGACATGCTGGAGTACTTGGTGCAGACGGGGAACATCAGTGAAGCGGACGGCCTTTTGGCTACGTGGTTTCACCGAGCCAACAGCAAGGAGGACATGTACAAAGCGCTCATGGGTAAAAACACTCACACAGACAACACTGCATTATTTGATGGTGTCGGTGCCTGAACCTACAGTCAGGTACAGACAAAACAAGCACCGCCTCATCTTTCCAGGTGACACCATGATCTTGGAAGCTGACGTCACTCTCATGGGTTATGGGACCCCTGATGAAAAGCCAGTGCCGATCATGGCACACCCTCCCGACATATATAGTGACAACACTCTCGACGAATGGTTAGATGCTGTACTGGCTTCTGGAAAAGGTACAGATCAGAACTGTTTCCACAGAAAGTCCATCTGATCACAGTTTTTAAAGGCGTGTTCGTTTGCAGGCATCAAGTTGGACTTTAAGGCTCTGGAATCAGTGGGTTTGTCACTGGACCTGCTTAAACAAAAGGAAAGCAACAAGGGAATAAACAGACCTGTGTGGCTGAATGCAGACATCCTCAGAGGCCCCAACGTCCCAAGCTTTGTAGCTCCAGTCAATGGAAGCAGGTAGACCGGACACAGACCCTTGGACAGAGTTCAGAATTAGGAAGGGAAAATGTCTAACATCTAAAGACTGATCGGGAGGTTGGTGGTTCGATCCCTGGATCCTCCAGTCTGCATGCCAAGTGTCCCTGGGCATGATACTAGCCCCAGGTCGCTCTCCGATCTCAGCACGAATGTAGTTAGGAAGCACTAAAAAGCTTAGAAGAAAGTGACTGGGTGAGTGTGGTGTGGAGACTTGGGAGAGCAGGAAAGTGCTACGTAAGAATCAGTCCATGTTTATGTCTCCCTCTTTTTTCAGGTTTTTGGAACTCATTCAGGACAAGTTTCCAGATGTGACTTTGTCTCCTGGGTGGAAGGTATGGCACGCTCGCAGTAAGAACCCCATTGAACCATTATACCAGGCATGTGACGAGGTTCTGGGAATGTTCCTGTCAGAAACAGGAAGAGACTCAAGGAATCCTGAAGTGACATTTATGAGAGAATTCAAAGCTGGAAGAAGAACTTTGAGCTTCAAAAAGATCCTTTGAGCTAAAGTAGACAAAACAGCTTTTATGTTCCTGTGATCCCTAAAATTAAAGACAGTTGAATTAATGTTGACATGCATCACCCATCAAGAGTTTGGACACCTTCTCATTTCATGGTTCTCTTTATTTCTACTACTTTCTACACTGTAGATACTGAAGACATCAAAGCAAGATATATGGAATTATGTAGCAAAGAAAACAATGATAACTCTAAAATACATTTAGAGTCCTGTGAGTAGCCGCCCTTTGTTTTGTTGACAGAGCTGCGGCCTTCTCTCAGCTTCATGATGTCGTCACCTGAGATGGTTTCACCTCACAGGTGAGCCTGTCAGGGTTCATTGGTGGTGTTGGGACCATCAGTCGTGTTGTGCAGAAGTCAGGGCTGTTAGCTGTGTACCAACCTATTTGACAACTGTTGAAATTCATATTATGGCAACAACCAATGAGCTAAGTAAAGAGAAACAACAGCCCATCATTACTGTAAGAGCTGAAGGTCAGTCAGTCGGAAACTTTGAATGTGTCCCCAAGTGCAGTCAGAAAAACCATCAAGACTACGATGAAACTGTCTGACATGAGGACGCCCCAGGAAAGGAAGACCAGGAGTCCCTCTGCTGCTGAGGATACAATCATCCGAGTCACCAGCCTCAGAAATCACAAGTTAACAGCAGCTCAGATTAGAGCCCAGATAGATGCCACACAGAGTAGAGACACATCTGAGTAGAGTAGAGACTGTACAAATCAGGCCTTTATGGTCAAATAGCTGCTGAGAAACCACGACTAAGGAAAAGCAACAAGCAGAGATTTGTTTGGGCCAAGAAACACAAGATGAGTCCAAATTGGAGAACTTTGGTTCCACTTTGTGAACGATGGTCTCTACATGCACGGTTCCCACTGTGAAGCATGGGGTTGATGGTTTGCTGGTGTGGGGGGCTTTACTGGTGACACTGGTGGAGATTTCTTTAAACTGAAGGCACACTGACCCAGCATGGCTACCACAGCATCCTGCAGCAACATGCCATCCCATCATGGAGAGTGATGGAGGCCTGGCCTCCACAGTGGAGATGGTAAACACATGGTTTATATTTTTGACTGAATAACAGCTGTATGTGCTTTATTTCTTTAGGTCCTCTATATTCACCAGCTCACAAACGAAACCTACTCCAGAGCCACGGTGGAAGAAATGTACAACATGATCAAAGACGTACCTCAAAGGGTAAGTGTGAATCCAGGTTTCAGTGGTCCCAGTTCAACACGCTCCCATCCCAACACGCCTGGGACAAATCGTCGGTGTGTTGCGTGCTGGGATGAGAACGCTCTGAGGTGTCGGAGAACGGCAGAGCTGACTGGTCAACGTTTCGTCTCTTAGGTGACGTTCCCAGTCCACGCCATGCTGGTTCGCAGCGGCTGGCAGCACCTGAGCTGGCTCCTCAACCAGTCACCACGGTAACAGATAACTTCCACGTTTACTATGGCAATGACTGGAAATCTGCTAATCAAACCAGTAACTGGGGGCTGCTCGCTGCCCATGAGCGCCACAGACTGACTGTCATGTTTTGTGTCTAGGTTCAGCCTGACTTTGTGGCAGGGCTCTGTTAACCCCAGCGTCAGCGACCTGCTGTTTGTCCGTGACAACACCCACCCGTGGCAAGTCTACTATGACATATATGAACCCACGCTGTCAGAATTTAAGCAGGCTGTAGGTGAGGAGCGTTCATATGGAGCAGACTTACACAGACTATGTTTGGGTAAAATAATAATTGTGTGTGTGTGATTTATTCAAATCAACAGATTTGTTTTCAGTGAGTTCTGACTGTTGTTGAAGACTAAAGAAAAACATTATTAGAAAACTACATGAAAAATCATTGGAAACTGAACCTTCTGCTCATTGTGTGCATTTGTTTAAGCTTCTTCTGAGATGAAGAGTTTGCTTCTGTTTAGTTCTTCCTGGTTCATTGTGTGTGTTCACAGGTAAGCAGGACAGCGTGAGGAGGTTCTATCCTGGAGGAGATCTGATGGAGTTTCTCCACCCAGGTTACAGCTCAGACCTCATGAACCGCCTGGCTGTGCCTTTGCTCCCCGTCACCGGCCGGGCCTCCCTGCTCCGTCAGCTTTCAGGCAGGTTTTACACCTCAGGGTTTATAACCTGATTTTAACGGGCCAGACTGAAACGCCCGGGCAAAGCACGCTCTCAAAGTTGTACTTTACATATGCTAGCGACATCTGGTGGTAACATCATGAATGACAGCGGGGCACTGTCGCCAGAAACACCAAGAAACTGCCTCATTTGTGCCACGAAGCATTCAGAGATCCCTCGTGAGTTTTTTCTCAAGGTATTTTTAAAGTGAACTTGCTGTATGCACTGAAGTCATGTGGCAGCTGAACCTTTCGTTCACATCGGTCATCAGGATGATGTTCTTAGTGACTCTTGGTGGCAGAAAAGCTGATGTCCTGGGATTTTGACCGTTACAGTAACAATTGTGAAAAACGCAAACTATCTGTTGTTTTGGTAGAAATGAAAGCGCCAGAAGTGTTCACAGCTGTGCTGAGCAGAGAATACAGAGCACAGCTGCTTGATCAGAAATCAGTGTTTGAAGCCGCAGTGGACCGAGGCGGCGTGTTGGACAACGGGGAAGTGACTGCTGCAGAGGTGCGGCTAACATTTGGCCCTTTGAGTATCAGTCGTGGTCACAGCCTGTCCGTCCCTTCACAGCTGCGGTCTCCTCATCACCTCATGATAATGCAGCATGTCACAGATCAGCTGTTCATCCTGATGATGTCAAACTGTAAACCTGCACATGCTGCTGTCGCACCACCTTAAAGTCACACTGATACTCTGTTTCACTAACAGGTGGGGGCAGCGGGATGCTGGTCGTTCGTGTGACCTCTGACAGCAGTCGACCTGGAGTCCTTCTGCTAGAAGGTTCTGGAAGGAGCTCAGAGCTCCTCACACTGCAGGTATATCTGTAGATCACCAGCCAACCACCAGCCAGGTTACATTTTTATTAAGGCCAATCATGTGTGTGTTCTCAGGATGTTATTCAGACCCTTGGGCAGGCTGCTGATACCTCCTGGGGAATTTACCTGAGGGTCCAGAGTCAGCAGCTGCTGGAGGCTTCTCTTAACCTGCTGCAGTCAGCCTACGGGGCCGACGAGCTCCACAGGCCTGTGTGGATCAGCATGGAGGGCTTACAGAGCAGCGACAGCACAGCAGTAAGCACATCTGATCCCCCCGAAGCAGTGTCTGCAGACAATACGTTAATAAAGAACAGAGCAGACGCATGTCACGTTTAACACACCTGGCTGGAAATCCATCCAACTAGAATCGAGCAGGTGTAAATGTTGGAGCCTCCTCGAGGGTCCACCCTGGCTGGGAAACTATCACACCCCCACAGAGAGAACAGTTGTATAAGCTGCATGTTTGTCAGACGGTCCCCAAGCAAATGCAATCCTCTGTTCGTCATGAAGGCTTTTTAGCTGCTCAGGCTTGGTCAGCCAAGCTCAAGTTCACTCCAACAATGTCCAGTGCCGATCCAGTTAGACGATGGAAACGTGTCATTTTAGGCTGTTTCATAGTCGTCCTTCTCTTTGCTCCAGGTCTTTGTGTCCACAGTCGAGCGCCTGTTTCCATACGTCACTGTAGTCCTGGCTGAGCACAGATGGCCTCCTCGGATCCCAGCGGCGGTGTCACAGAGGGTGGCTCTACACCTGAATGCAGCCTCGCTGCCCACGGGGCAGGAGCAGCTTTATGCTTTACTGGGAATGATGGACAAATACGACTTTATAATTGAGGTGGACACAAAGAAAGGTGGTGCAGCTGTCACTGTGGTGAAGGAGCTCCGTGCACAGCGTGCAGGCAGAGCAAGCAGAAGCCTGTATATTCTACCTCAGTGATCAGAGCACGTGTGGGCTGAGAGCAGGTTTAAATGTGCTTTTATAGTCACCACAGAGTCTCAGTGTGTATAGAAATGCTGCTGCTTTGGGTTGCTGAAGTTAACATCATTATACTGTATATATATGATTCAATGATTATTATAAAATTCATAATAAATTCTATTAAAGGAACCAAGTCCAAAACCAGAATTAGCCTCTTAGCCTGTGTGAGCCTGTCCGAGGTTTGTGATTCAGCAGCAGCTGAACACGTATGAAACACTCTCCTGCTGCAGCTAACATTTCACATGCAGCCCGCCTCTCTTACTGACTGCAGCACTGCATTATTTGCATCCATAAATGTGTCTTTAAAGTGTCACAGGTGGCATCAGTGCTCTCAGAGGCTCACTTGGTACTTTTAATGCTGATTTTTGAACGTTTACAACAAAGAAAATCATCCATCACTCGATTAAAACAAGGAAAAATACAACACAGCACTTTATTGTAGTTCAGTGGAAAAAGTGAATATTCATGTTTTAAACCAGCACGTCATGTTGAACTGCAGCAAACAGTTATAGTGTTCAAATGAACCTGCATTAAGTACAAGCCCACACCTGTACAGCTGTTACAGTCATGTACCTTTAACCTACAAACATGAACAGCAGCTCAGTCACTGACACAGCGGCTGATTTTACTCACTTAACACGTCGATTGTTACTGCTGACCTTTGTATCAATCCATGAAATGATCATAAAGTCTTCCCGCCACATAAACCAAGCAGGCTGTCCCCACAGTAGCGTCTGGTGCTGAGGAGAGCCTCGGACAGGCTGCTGCCACTGTCACAGTCTGTTCCTGGTCAAGTACTGGCTGCAGGAGCAGAAGGTGTGGTAGAAAGAGGAGGACAGGCCGGCAATATCTGTGGAGATGTAGGGAAGGACCTCCGGAGACGCCTGGTTAAAGTAGCTGATCTGAAAGAAAGACAACATACTAATAACAGCCAGCTGTGATAAGAGCACATGTACGACTGCTGCTTTTCTCACCAGGGACTTGTTGTCTTTGGTCTCCAGTATGGTGAATCCAGCACACAGAACCTCTCCTCTGTTATAGCCTTCAGTGGGAGGGTGAGTGGGCAGGGACACGGAGCGCAGGGCGATGACATACGGGTCTCTGAAGGAAAACAGAAAGGGAACGCATCAGGAAACCCTGCAGGACACAGGTGGATGGATCTGGCTCTACTGACCCGCTGCCACATGGCTTCCTTTTGGAGGCCAACAGGATGAAGTCCTGGAGAATCCCTTTTGCCTGATTGGCTGCAGTGGGAGATCCCATCGCGCCATGACGCACCGATGGAGTCACCACACGATATATGAAGTCATCGTTGTCGACCAGCTGAATCAGCTCGCACTTCCTGTTTGAGGAAACACATACACACTGTTAAAAAGGGGACTGGCAGCACTGTTTAAAGACTAAGCTGCAGTTCACTCCACAGGTATCCACGCAGAGGCAAACAGCTGCTTCTGTGCTTCACCAGCTGAGGGGTGGAGCTCGTGCATAGGGACACTGAAGGGGAAAACTACATAACAAAGGGCTTGGTGATGACATCACCCAGATCTCCACCCATCTCTGCTGCTTATCCTTCTCAGGGTCGCAGGGGGTGGAGCCTATCCTAGCCGTCTTAGAGGCAGGGTACACACTGGACAGGTCGCCAGTCGGTCGCAGGGCTAAACACGAGAGTTTCCAGTTAACCCAACCCACTAACTGCATGTCTTGGACTGTGGAGGAAGCTGGAGGACAGGGGGGAACCCAGGGGGGACGCAGGGGGAACCCAGGGGGGACGCAGGGGGAACCCAGGGGGACGCGGGGGGAACCCAGGGGGACGCGGGGGGAACCCAGAGGGGACGCAGGGGGAACCCAGAGGGAACCCAGGGAGACGCGGGGGGAACCCAGAGGGACGCAGGGGGAACCCAGGGAGACGCGGGGGGAACCCAGAGGGACGCGGGGGGAACCCAGGGGGACGCGGGGGGAACCCAGAGGGACGCAGGGGGAACATGCAAACTCCCCGGCCTGATGCAATGATAGCATATTAGATGGAGTTGTAAATCTAAACTCCACATCACTGCATAAACAGCTCGTGCTCCACCTTACAATCCAACGTATTAAAAACCCTCGCTTGGGGCAGACTCCTGCCGCGACGTTCCACCGGAGAACCACGGCCTCTGAACCATCCATCCAGTCCTTATTAAGGGTCAGACTGTGATGAAGCCAACAGGACTGCATCATCTGCAAAAACAAGGAAGCTGCCCTCCTCACATCAGCTACACTTAGAGATCCTGTTCGTGAATATCACACACAGGATCGGTCACACACCCTCGAGTCCTCCTACTGAGGAGCAGCCACAGCTTTCACTCCATTTCTAAATGGACCGCTGCGATACACCCCACAGACGCCGTCCTGGTACCTGGTTGTCCGAGTCTACAGAGCACTTCTAAACCTCTCTCCAGACGTCCTGTGAGGGTGAAGATCTGGTCCGGTGTCCCACAGCCAGGATGGAATGGGGGCCCAGATCTTCTCAACAGTGAGTTAACGCCTCCTTTTCAGCTCTGTGAAAAATAACTTTCCAGGGGAAGCTGAGCACTGCGATACCTCAGTGACCGATCCACAACATCCAGTTATTGTTTTAAAACTGGGATTTCCCACAGTGGTCTGCTCCACCAGCACAGGCCCACGGTGTTGACGGCATCGGAGACAAAGCTCCGCCTCCTCCACAGACGAGGGGAGTTTGGGTTCAAGAGCTGCTCACCACGTTCTTTCCACCACCTGCTGGTCATGAGATCAATGCAAAGCGTAAGGCTGCAAATCTAAGCAGCTAGGATGAGCTTCATCTGCAGGCTGGCTCGGCTGGGGGAGAGCCACCGTTCCCCTTTTATGTAAACGTGAGAATAAAGAGACAGACAGGCCCTCACAGCTAATGTCACTTTAACCTTAACATGTCAGCCTCAGTGCAAAGTGAGCAGCATGAACCTAAACCACACGTCGCTTATTTTTAACCCTGAACCTCAGAAAAGTCCATCATTGGAATCGGAGAACAATACCGAGGCAGCGAGTCGAAACAGGCCGCGCACAGAAACCGCTGAACTTGACTCGTAGCAACGGGCAAACAGACGAGTCCCAGAGTCTTACTTGTAATGCGAGTCCCAGCTCGGCCTGTTGCTCAGCTCGGCGAGTAAATCAAAGGCTCTGTGAGCAGGAACGTCCACCTCACATTCAATCTTGAAACTCAGCATGGACTTCTGCTCCAGGGTGTAAAGCTGAACCTGTGAACACAACATAAAGCGCCGATGGGCAGACTCACACAAACAAACAGCTCATTAGTGAGACGCACATACCTGGTCCTTCTCACAGCTCAGGCGCCAGCTGCTTCTGGCTGCCAGCATCTTCAGAGCTGAGACGTTGTTAAAGCTCAGATACACCTGGAAGCACAAACACAGGAACCACAAACTCATCTCCAGAGCTCAGCGTTAGCAGGCCGCCTCCCGCCATTCAAATACTACTTATTATATATGAATCAGCGCCGTCTAACAGTGTAAGTATTAAGGGTGCAAAATGAAGACAAACTGCTGCAGCACTATTTCTCATCTGCAGTGAAGGTGAAGCACAGCGGTGCGACACGTCGGCCTGTCAGAGGTTCAGTCGACTAAATCAGTCTGCAGGCACGGCGGGAGTCTGACTGTGGCTCAGGTTTGGAGCTAAGTGGGACGACATGAACACGCTGAGGTCTGCTCGGTCAGATCATACAAACTGCAGTGGAACAAATCACTGAACATCCTTTAAGAAAGAAACAGAAATCACGTCCCACAAGTCGTGACGACGCAGCACCGACACACAGCTGAGACGCTGATGTGGGTGAAGAGACTCAGCTGAGAAAACTATTAAAGGTTTACTGTGTCCAGCTCAAGCACAGGCTGTGACAGGATCATCATCAGCTGACGAGCAGCTGTGGAAATCACCTTATTGGTGCAAAAATACTGTTTTATGTCCCGTATGTCCGGTAGATTCAGCTGCAGAAATGAGAACTAATGATGTGTTTGTGACAAGCTGCTAGTAACAAGGTGCCAAGTTGTCTTATTTGTAATACAGTAATACACACATGTATATAAAGAAAGTTTCTCTCCCGTGAGTCCACGAGGACTAACGTGAGCAGTACAGGTGACGGCGTGGAGCTTCTCCTCACCTGGTTGGTGGGATCCCAGGGAACAGACAGAGGCACCTCCCCCTGCGTGCGGGAAATGATGTACTTCCTAAACACAGAGGAATGCTGCATCAGGATGATGGCACTGTGCACAAAGCTGCACAACAAACGCTGATGTAGCTGCAGAGACGGTGCATTAGGGGCTGTTTGGAGACATGTACCTGTCCAGCCTGATCTTTTTCCTGGCCGTTGCCTCCTGAAACCTCCTTTGTCCTTCCTGTAAATGAGACGGACACACAGGCAGAGGGCACCAGTGTGTAACACAGCGGGCAGATTCCCAGCACCAGTTTATGACCAGTACACCGATCTGTGGCACAAACTGAGTGGAGTGTTATTACTCGGTGTTTGTTCACGCTGATAACGACCCACGACTACAGCGAGGCCGCTCCATCAGACGGATTTATGACCGATAACATGATGTGAAGCTCTGATCGCTGCTCAGCCGTCACGGCTTAATGGTTAATCGAGTGTTTCTGCACCTTCTTTATGACACTCGTGTTTTATCCTACAGGACGATCTCCACAAGCTGCTTCACCACAGATGAAGCGTGAATGAAGCTGACACCAACATTATCCTGTCAATCTACTGCTCCACACTTTAACCCCACCAGCACACACTCCCCTGACCGAGCTTTCCTGCAGGTGTATAATGTGGAACAATCATAGTAATGCTGTATTTACATGATTTCAACATTTGAATGGAGTTCATAATAACAGCGTTCACAGTGACGGGGCATGTGGACGTGCTCAGGCCTGTGAGCCACGGACGCTGTGACGCTTCCACCAGAAACAAAGGAAGGAAAACGCACGCAGAGGCCATGTTTCCTGCTGCGCAGTCATCCATCCATCAGCACCACGGGCGGTGCAAAAGGCGGACCCAGCTACACTGATGTCACCCACCGCTGCCTCTGAGCTCACCTTGGGTGAAGATCAGCTGTTATCAGGAGTCTGGCTGTGAAACGTTCATAGCTGACACCTTGTTAGCCAATCAGAGTGCGGTTTCATACCACAAATTCTGAAGCAGATTTCATGTCTTTCAGTCAGTATTAGCCAATCACAGACAGCCGCGTCACATCCAGACACTTTATGGATGCAGCACGCTAACGAGCCGTTTG
>NC_140543.1:36945241-36960241 GCF_057382185.1 Mchenga conophoros | reverse complement strand
ACATACATATATATATACATATATACACACACACATACATATATATATATACATATATACACACACACATACATATATATATATATATATATATATATATATATATATATATATATATATATATATATATATATATATATATATATATATATATATATATATATATGAATGAGGAAAATGAGTATTTGAACACCCTGCTATTTTGCGAGTTCTCCCACTTAGAAATCATGGAAGGGTCTGAACTTTTCATCATAGCTACATGTCCACTGTGAGAGACATAATCTAAAATAAAATTCCGGAAATCACATTGTATGATTTTATAACAAGTTTTTTGTATATTTCTTTGTAAAATAAGTATTTGAACACTTGAGTCAAACTATATTAATATTGCCTTTGTTAACAATTACAGCAGCCAAACAGTTCCTGTAGTTCTTCACCAGGTTTGCACACATTGCAGAAGGTCTTTTGACCCACTCCTCCACACAGATCTTCTGTAGATCTGTCATGTTTTGGGCCAACACAGACTTTTAACTCCATCCACAGATTTTCTATTGGACTGAGGTCTGGAGACTAGTGAGGCCACTCCAGAACCTTGAAATGCCTCTTACGGAGCCACTCCTTGGTTTTCCTGGCTGAGTGCTTCAGGTCTTTGTCTTGTTGAAAGACCCAGCCAGAACCCATCTTCAATGCTCTGACTGAGGGAAGGACGTTTTGGCCCAAAATCTCACAATCCATGTCCCTGTTTATCTTCTCCTTAATACAGTGCAGTGGTCCTGTCCCCCGTGCAGAAAAACAGCCCAGAGCATGATGTTTCCACCCTCATGCTTCACTGTAGGATGGTATTATTGGGATGAGACTCATCCTTCTTCTTCCTCCAAACCCCAACAATGGAGTTTAGACCAAAAAGTTTTATTTTGGTCTCATCGGACCACAGGACTTTCTCCCATGACTCTGGATCATCCAGATGGTCCCTGGCAAACTTCAGACGGGCCTGGACATGGGTTGGCTTAAGAAGGGGAACCTTCAGTGTGATGAATGATTTTAAACCATGACGTCTCAGTGTATTACTGATAGTAGCCTTGCCAACGGTGGTCCCAGCTCTCTTCAGGTCATTGACCAGCTCGTCCCGTGTAGTTCTGGGCTGATTCTTCACCTTTCTTAGGATCACTGACACCCCACGAGCTGAGATCTTACGTGGGGCTCCAGTCCGAGGAAGACATTAGCCTCTTCCATTCAGGGGCGCCTGCAGGAGTCTTGCAGAGGGTACACACAGTCACCTGCACGCGCTCCATCGCGCACACGCACATGCGTGCACGCGCACTGTCGCGCACCGAGCTGCTTGGCAGTGGCTCTGGAGCCCTTTCCAGCTTTGTGAAGGTCTAAAGTTTTGTCTCTTGTGTCGTTGGACAGCTCTTTGGTTTTACTCATGTTGCTGCAACACTTTTGACAGATTGTGGGGTGCACATGTGTCTTTATGAAAGCTAACGGCATCAAACAGGTGCTGCTAAATTAGAATCATGAGCAGAGTGTAGTTGGACTGTTTAAAAGCAGAATAACAGGTCTTTGAGGGTCAGAAATCTGCATGATAAGCAAGTGTTCAAATACTTATTTTAAGCAGTAATATACAAAAATATTTTAATAAAATCATACATTGTGATTTCCGGAATTTTCTTTTAGATTCTGTCTCTCACAGTGGACATGTACCAACGCTGAAAATTTCAGATCCCTCCATGATTTCTAAGTAAATGGCCTGCATTTGTATAAATGGCCTGCATTTGTATAGCGCTTTTTCTAGTCCATAGGACCCCAAAGCGCTTTACACTACATTCAGTCATTCACCCATTCACACACACATTCACACACTGGCGATAGCAAGCTACAGTGGGAGAACATGCAAAATAGCAAATACTTACACAGCAAAGTACAAACAGAACTGCAATAACATTATCTAAATATATAAAAATGTAAATTTTAAATATTTTATCAATACAACTGCAAAGTCTATAACACAGAATACAATAATTTCAGTACCTCGCAATGTGGAAGCATCAGGGAGTTGCTGTGATCCAGTAGCCATCCCATCTATGTCATCTATAAAATTGAAAAAATGTTATTAGACCAACCATATTCACAAACACCAAGCCAATTTAACAACATATAAACCATGCATACCACCAATTTCATCCAGAGTTTTTCCTTGAATATCCTTCACAGTTCCCTTCTCCATGGCCATGAGCAACTTGGAGATCTTAGCCAGCTGAATTGTTGATTGGGGCAGTCGATAGTATTCTCTATGGACCCTAATGTCATGGCCGAGGAAATCGGCCAGCTGGTCTAGTTCATTATCTTTCAAGTTCATGACTTGGCTTATCGTGGCAATCTGTTTGCGAAGGTTAGTTGATCTGAGGTTCTGAGGATGTTCAGCTCCGCAAGCATCTGCAAACTGACCAAACTGCCCTCTGTAGTGACCATCACTACAAGGAATGGCGAAAAGGTACATATTGTTTTCAGATACCCCGCACTCTTTCCTCTTACTAACGAGGAGTGACAGGTTATCGGTCATATCAGAAGTCAGGATCACAGCCACCTTTCGTCCTTTTTTCCCCTTCAGTTCCACTCTGGCAAACTGTTGGCAAAGCCTTTTCTCAACTTCTGTAAGCCCAGAGCTGATGTCATCGTTTAGTTTGGACATGTCACGATCTTCAAAATTTTTGACAGTCATACGTGCTACTTCACCTTCCCTCCTCCTATTGAACAAAATCACTTGACAAAGGATCACCTTTGCTAGTGCTGCATAAGTTCCTGCTGTTGGGTTATCACCTAGTTTCTCCCTAGCTGATTCCACTTGCTGACCAAGATATAACTGCAGCTTCTGAACATCTCTGGTCAGTGGAAGGCTGTCGACCTTGTTGTATTTTGCCTCACTCAGGTTTGATAAGGCTGAATGGGAAACTAATTCAGACCACTTTGTTTCATGAAGTGTGTGAAACCTCCTGATTGAATCGATCGCCTCTTGATCCTCTTCCATGAGAGCACGACACATGATAATATCACTTATTTTTCTGAGAGAATGTCCAAGCTTCAGGGCCAAACTTGGGGCTTTGAATGTGCTGGTTTCAGTATCAAAACCTGAAACTCTCTTGACAGCATTAGTAAGAATAAAGAAGTTGGCTGGTTTTATTGCCTCTTCCATATTATGGATTCTTGTTGTGTGACGCAAAGTCACAAGTAATCTCCCAAGTTCCCTTACTTTCTGTCTTATATACTCATGCTTTGATCTGTCACTTCCATGCTTATTAAAAAGAGACTGAGCCAACTGCATAATATAATGATCATTCCTTATTGCACTAGACACATCATCCTTGTGCATCTTGCCCAGTACTGAGTAGAGTTCACTTGAAATTGGCTGAGACATTGTGGATTGAGTAGATGCTATACCAAAGACTCTATCTTTCAGCTTCTCTTCAGCATTATTCTCTGGTCTTAAAGCACATCTTTTCATATGCCGAGAAACTTCTTTTCTGGATATCATACCCTTACAGTATAAGCAGTACTCGTATGTCTCAGCGCTGCTGCTGCTCTTTTTTGAGATCCTTTTCACTTTAAGACAACCTGATCCTGTGGTTTTAACAGCAGAGTTGTGCTTGAAGTTACCAAGGTTTCGTAACCTTTCAAGATGAACTTTTCTGTCCTTTGATGATTTGGGTAACTGAAGCACCTGGGCGACTTCAGCATTTTCATTTACATGCGTCTCCAGATGACGTGCAAATTTTGTTTGAGGTTTTCCACACACAAAACAAAAATTGACTGTGCTTTTGATTAATTTTGTTGACTTGGTTGGGGATTCATTTTGGCTAATATCCACAGTACTCTTTTCGCTACATGCATCTTTTGTTTTCTGCTGGCATGACTCTGAGCTGTCTGGTTCTTGGTCGGGATGAAGATCATCAGTAGTTTCAAGATCATTCAAAATGTGCTCAAAGTTGTTCTTAACATCCATGGTCTGTTCTTTTTCAGCAAAAGTAACGCATAAATCAGGCATGCTAGCAGCATGGGAGTTTTTTGATGGTCCAGGTAACTCAATAGACAACTCTGTTCCTGAGCTTTCTGAATCTGATGCAGAATTTGGGATGTATTCTTCATCAGATGAGACATCACCCTGTTCGTAAATACAGCATAGATTAAATAACAGAAATAAACATGGGAAGGATAAATGCTAAATTGTTCACGTCACAGAGCTCGGGACGTAAACCAAAGTCTCTAGATGTCTTAAAAGTACTAAGAAATACCTCCTGATTTAAAGAAGAAAATGTGCAGCAGATATGTATTTTGTGCAAGTATTTTGATTCTGCTTGATCAATTTGCAATCTGTGATCGATTCAGTACTTTTTTGATATTTGTCCCATTTCTAATATTCAATTTATATTTTTTGAACAATGACATTAACAAAAAAACAAACACAAAACAAAAAAACTAAGACACTAGCCCTAACCTGGTCCCAGAGCCCCTCCCACAATGACCCCCACAGATCAAAATTTGTAAAACCTTTGAGACTAGATTGTAAAAAAAACAAAACAATTTCATACAAAGGATTATAATAAAATCTAAGTAATATTTTTACAATGTGTTTATTTATTTCTGGCCTCTCTCACATAACTTCTACACTCTATCCAGTCCAAAATCTATCTGCTTTCAATTCTCTATCTGAGACAACACTTACAAAACTGATTATCCTTATAATTTTGTGATGAAAGAAAAAGGAAGAGCAAGCAACATGTGGCAATCTTCACGAACTGCATCTACGTCAATATTAACTATATTATAATGAAGCCTGCTTAAATTCAACCTGGGAGACACACCTGCACATCGTCTCCATCATCATCATCTCAACTCCCTTCAGCTGCTCACAGCCAATCCGGAGCTCCCTCGCACCTACGCCTCCATTCAGCATCCGGGCATTTAAGCTCTTTCACCCATAGCTCGGCCTCGCAGCGTTTTCGCATCCCTCCACCACCCCTGCACCCCCATGCTTGCCCCCTGCCTCCATACCACCACCAGTGTCCAGACCCCGGGGGAAGACCTCCTACTTCAATCAGCAATGCTTTTATCAACAGTTTTCCCGCCGGGGTCTGACCACCAAATATTTAATGTTCAATAAAGCATGTCTAATTCTTTCTCCATATCTGAGTCTTTCCAGGTTGAATTTCACTGTACACTTACGTCGGACATATCCCAGTCTTCTGAAGATGTCTGGAGGCAGATCTTATGCCACACACAACGGCATTCTACAAATACAAAGAAACCACAGCATTAGACAACAACCGATGATTCATTAAGTTATAATTTAAAAAGTAGCGATCCCACACATCACAAATTATATTCACGAAGACCACTAAATATAAACAAGCATAAAGTGAATTTAAAACCAACGCATAATTCAGAATAAAAAGCAGATATATATATATTATCTTAAATTGACCTGACCAAACTACTCATTATGGGCCACATAGGCCATGTTTCAGAATGCATTCTTGGCTCAAAGACTTCTGGCAGAATGATCTAGTGAGAAACAGAAAAGCTAAAATGTTTATCCTACATTAATTAATAAGGATTGAGATGAAAAGGACTTCTACTAAAAAGTCATTGAAAATGTGTAGAGACACCATCAAGCATTTGTATTGCAAATTGCCTGATTGATCTATTGGAATAGGTCTGGATTAATCAGACCCAGTACCTTATTGGGCTTCCTATATTGACATTGTAAGAAGTTTGCAAGTTTGATGCAATGTTTACTCAACGGGTTTATTATCATTAAAACATCATCTTCCAAGTTTGTGTGTATATGTGTAATTACAGAATGACAAACAGACTTGAGGGCAGTTTACTTCATACATGTTGATACTCTCTTAAATATAATTAAACATTTGTGCATTTTGCTTTATCTTTATATAACAGATCAAATCAGGAACTGTGGTTTTTGCATTGTAACATCACAAATAAGCTAAATCAGCATTGTCAGTACGCATGCACGGCGCGGCCGGGTCAGAGTACACCACTACCCACGATGTAAAGGCTGAATTATACTTCTCCGTCAGATATAGGCTTGGTTCTTTTAATACATCCATGGATATAGGCCTACGGGGAAGTGCTGTGCCAGGGTTGCAAGACGTCAGTGGCCAAACCCCGCACGAGCGTCTCCGGGCACCACAGAGGCTGATGGCTCCGGATATGAGGCTTTGAAAGTGAAAGTTTATTTGCAGCTGTCGATTCATTGTACCAACCTTCTCTCAGCTCTAAGGGATCTGGAATTGTCATCTGACAACTGTCAGTCTCGATCTCGAGCAGAGACTTATATCCAAGGTAGCATAGCCTCCCGCTCCTGCTGTTTTGTTAAAACTATAGGGGCTTTTTGTAGTGAAAACGCCCAAGCGAGGGCCACGAGTTCTTTCTTTCTCTTCCCAGCAGCACTGTATCCCCGTTTCGTACCAAATTCTTTTAAAACATTGACGTTAGGACGCTCAAAATATTCAATATCGCTATCACACGCGGCAGTGTTTACTGTTTACAATGCATGCTGGGTAGTCGTGACCCTTGACCCGGACCGGCATGCCTTGCGCGCGGTGAGATGCTTATTTAGCTTATATGAGCTTGATGTTGAAAGAGTGAAACAAAGATTTAAAGTTGTAAAGTTCAACAGTCTAATCAACAAAGAGTAAGAGGGCAACATACATTATTACAGTATGCTCTCTGTTCTCTGCCACACTAAGCAGACAAACTCAAATGCATGATATGTGATAGTATCTGCCATTACACTGTGTATCATTGCAATGGTTTGAATTGATAAAACTTTGAAGTGATTTTTTTTATTCTTTACATATGAAAATGTAGACCTGACTCATGGTAACTTATGGTATAGTGAAAAAATGCATTAATTAACACAAGATAAATAATACACTTACGCTTGCATCTTAGACCGTGCCATCTGATAGCTGTCAAAGGTGAATGGCATATCCCGCATTTGTCAAGTTTCACCGATTCAAATACCAGCCTATGAATTGTACACTGGAAAAAATTAAAAACATGAAATGAAACATAAAACATTGTTACCCAAATATTTTATGATCTTTACAAACCACACTATTTACCAAACTACACATTGATACAATCTTTAGTAAACAGATGAATCCATGCTAACCTCATGTTCAGAGTTGTCTGCTGTAGGTCTAGATGACTGACACTCTGCTCTTAATTCTCTGTCTGTAGAAGAGAACACAAGACATGGAGGCATAGTGCTTTGCAAGACCCCAGGGTTTAACAGGTAGTGCTTACTCAAGCAGGGACTCACCTGTGAATGAGTCTGTAGAGATCACATGGTGCTCCACGTCATGGGCAATAGGCTCTGCAACACACTGTTGACCAGAAGGGATGCTTGCGATCTTTAGCTGGGTATGACAAGTAGAACAAATATTGTAAACATCTGGCAGCTACAGTGGAAATGTATTTAATCCAATACGAGTGGTCTTTTCTAACCAGTGTCCCCTCAACCCGTGTGTTTTTCTGAGTATGCCAAACACTGGAGATGAAACAGTGAAAGACTCAGTTTGAGCTCAGATGTCAGGACAGTGTTCTCACATACCTTGAGTTTGTCTGTGTCAGACACACACACATAGTTAAGCATTTTCTGTTTCACCTTCAGTTAAATACAGTTCTAACTCTCACCCTAACTGCAAGGAAACAGAGTGATTAACCCTTACCTAGTTAAGTGAAGCCAAAGTAAGACAATACTAAGAAGCTAAAGTGACTGTGAGTAAAAGGTGCATGTATATGTCTGACACAGAAAAACCCAAGGTTTACAAGGACACTGTCCATCAGCCTCATAATGACATCCGAGCTCAAACTGATGCTTTCACTGTTTCACCTCCAGTGTGTGGCCACTCAGTAAAACACACTTGTTAAGGGGACACTGTGGTTAGAAAAGACCTCCTGTTCTAAATAGAGGACATTTCCACCACCGCTGCCAGATGTTTGCTAAAATACTCAAAATGGAGTTTCATGTAAACACCATAACACTTCTAACCATTGGTCAATTTTAAAACAAAGGTCAATTTCAACTCACCTCACAAGCAGAGTCGTTAGGCACAGCTCTGGATGATTGTGGCACCTCTTTCGATTTGCTCTCTGTACAAGGGAACACAAGGAGATTCAGTGCTTGACTTTCGTTAAGTCAAAAAAACACATCTACGCATAACGCAATCAATTCACATCCCTGACTGTTACAATTCTACTCAAAATATCCATCAAGACACTATAGAATCATCAGAAATGTCCCAATACTGGCACATTTTTCATGCAGCAAACCTTCAGGCATGTCATGCATTGCCAGAAGTTAACAACATTTACTCAAAACTGACCACTGGTAAGTTCTTCTGAGAACGCTTGGGGTGACAACTCCTGATACTGGACACCAACTTCACCAATTAACTCTTTCAGAGAAGAAGTGCCACGCTGACCTCCAACAGAATGCACCTAAAAAGATGCAAAGATGAACAAGCATCAATGGTACAGTGTCCATCTGATCAAGAGGGACACTCTCAGTCAAACCTTAAAACACCCAAATGATGTTGAGAGGGAAATGCAATGTTAAATGATGACTACCTGTACTTACAATGGTTTAAAGACTGTACATGCAGTATAATTGTAATCAATTGATAAACATGATCTTTACAAACCACACTATTTACCAAACTACACATTGATACAATCTTTAGTAAACAGATGAATCCATGCTAACCTCATGTTCAGAGTTGTCTGCTGTAGGTCTAGATGACTGACACTCTGCTCTTAATTCTCTGTCTGTAGAAGAGAACACAAGACATGGAGGCATAGTGCTTTGCAAGACCCCAGGGTTTACAGTTTTTGCCCACTGCTTGAACACATTTTGCAAAACCCCGCTCGCTGTGCCAAAACTGTACACACAAGTACACATGACACAACACTGGGAAATATACCATTCACATCTGTGCCAAATTGGAACTCTACTCCCAAAACCTAAACTCTGCTGTCAAAACCTGACATTCCTTTGTCAAAATGTAACTCTGTTGACAAAATGACACATACCTGCACCATATGCAAACACTCACAGATCAGGGGGAACACACTAGTCTGCTGTACATAAAACACTGCAGTCCTTGATTTCCATTGTTTATACAGAAGGCACATTTACAGGAGACACATTTCCAAACAACCATAAACGCAAATAGACCTACTCAATACTGCACATTGCAGTACCATGAATACAGGTAAAGCGAATAAAACAACAACAACACAATAGTACTGCAATAGACAACACACTATACTGTAAACACAAAAAACCATGACAATTGTGCATACGTGGGCTCATGGATCCCGCCGTCTGTTGGGGTCTGGCCACAGGACCTCATCAACATCGCAAGCAATGTCCTCTCCCGCCAGGCACCGGGGTAAATATCCTCTTGCTCTCCCTCCATCCATGCTTGCAAAGTTCTTGGAATGGCTACGCTGAGGGCTTTTTGTAGTTGGCTAATTGGTGTTCGGTTTTGCAAGTAGGTGCCTTCAGGTGTGTATTTGAGTGGTTGCAATTACCCGATGTGTTTTGTATTTTGGATACATGTGTTTTCCGAATGGCACCCTGAGATTTCATTTTGTGAGCGAAGTGTCTTATGTATGAAATAGAGTGTAGCATGCAGGACCATGTGTGTTGCCTAAAGGAGTAGGTGTGTTGCATGATTGGAACTGGGGTGCAAAGCAGCGCTTTTGTTTAAGGTAGGGGTACATGTGTTTGAGGTATGGTAACAACAGCTTCACGTTGTGTTACTTTAGTCTAAGCATGGGTTTATAGTGTTCAAGCAACGGGCAAAAACTGTAACAGGTAGTGCTTACTCAAGCAGGGACTCACCTGTGAATGAGTCTGTAGAGATCACATGGTGCTCCACGTCATGGGCAATAGGCTCTGCAACACACTGTTGACCAGAAGGGATGCTTGCGATCTTTAGCTGGGTATGAAAAGTAGAACAAATATTGTAAACATCTGGCAGCTACAGTGGAAATGTATTTAATCCACTACAAGTGGTCTTTTCTAACCAGTGTCCCCTCAACCCGTGTGTTTTTCTGAGTATGCCAAACACTGGAGATGAAACAGTGAAAGACTCAGTTTGAGCTCAGATGTCAGGACAGTGTTCTCACATACCTTGAGTTTGTCTGTGTCAGACACACACACATAGTTAAGCATTTTCTGTTTCACCTTCAGTTAAATACAGTTCTAACTCTCACCCTAACTGCAAGGAAACAGAGTGATTAACCCTTACCTAGTTAAGTGAAGCCAAAGTAAGACAATACTAAGAAGCTAAAGTGACTGTGAGTAAAAGGTGCATGTATATGTCTGACACAGAAAAACCCAAGGTTTACAAGGACACTGTCCATCAGCCTCATAATGACATCCGAGCTCAAACTGATGCTTTCACTGTTTCACCTCCAGTGTGTGGCCACTCAGTAAAACACACTTGTTAAGGGGACACTGTGGTTAGAAAAGACCTCCTGTTCTAAATAGAGGACATTTCCACCACCGCTGCCAGATGTTTGCTAAAATACTCAATATGGAGTTTCATGTAAACACCATAACACTTCTAACCATTGGTCAATTTTAAAACAAAGGTCAATTTCAACTCACCTCACAAGCAGAGTCGTTAGGCACAGCTCTGGATGATTGTGGCACCTCTTTCGATTTGCTCTCTGTACAAGGGAACACAAGGAGATTCAGTGCTTGACTTTCGTTAAGTCAAAAAAAACACATCTACGCATAACGCAATCAATTCACATCCCTGACTGTTACAATTCTACTCAAAATATCCATCAAGACACTATAGAATCATCAGAAATGTCCCAATACTGGCACATTTTTCATGCAGCAAACCTTCAGGCATGTCATGCATTGCCAGAAGTTAACAACATTTACTCAAAACTGACCACTGGTAAGTTCTTCTGAGAACGCTTGGGGTGACAACTCCTGATACTGGACACCAACTTCACCAATTAACTCTTTCAGAGAAGAAGTGCCACGCTGACCTCCAACAGAATGCACCTAAAGAGATGAACAAGCATCAATGGTACAGTGTCCATCTGATCAAGAGGGACACTCTCAGTCAAACCTTAAAACACCCAAATGATGTTGAGAGGGAAATGCAATGTTAAATGATGACTACCTGTACTTACAATGGTTTAAAGACTGTACATGCAGTATAATTGTAATCAATTGATAAACATGATCTTTACAAACCACACTATTTACCAAACTACACATTGATACAATCTTTAGTAAACAGATGAATCCATGCTAACCTCATGTTCAGAGTTGTCTGCTGTAGGTCTAGATGACTGACACTCTGCTCTTAATTCTCTGTCTGTAGAAGAGAACACAAGACATGGAGACATAGTGCTTTGCAAGACCCCAGGGTTTAACAGGTAGTGCTTACCAGTGTTGGGGAGTAACGGAATACATGTACCGCCGTTACGTATTTAAAATACAAAATATGAGTAACTGTATTCCGTTACAGTTACCGTTTAAAAAGGTGGTATTCAGAATACAGTTACTTTGTTGAAATAAATGGATTACACTGCGGTACTTTCCTGTTTCATGTTGTCGCGGGTCAGGACTGTTTGGGTTTTGTTTGACAGCTACGTGCTGTTGTTCCAGGCGGCAGCGTTACGGTTGCCATGGTTACAGGGCGACGCTCTCTCTCTCTCTCTGCGACTGCGTGTTTCCTGGGTGAGAGAGCGCCTTTTCGTTGTTGTTGTGCTAAGCTAACAGGCAGAATGCTACAAGCATAGCTCTAAAGAATGTAGCATCATGGGCAGTGTAGTCCGTGCTGCAGGGAGAATGGACTGCCATACACGTTATGGGTCTGTGAGCGCGAGGAGGGAGAAAAAGGGGAGTGGAAAGGTACGAGCTGTCATCGAGGAAAAACGGGAGCTGGAAGCATGTAAATATAATAATAACAACTGCAGCCAAGAAGAGTGCCTGACGAGCCCAGTTGTAAGTAAGCTATTAAGACTCGACTGTACACCGTGTTCCTGTTTTCCTCCGAAAACAATAAGTTCCGTTGGAGCAGCCTTTCAACGCCTCTCTCTGTCTCTCGCAAGAAAAGTTGACCCACACAACAAAGTAAAGCTATTTTTCGGCTACGAGCCGACAGGGACCCCGCCGTATTAGTCAGAGGTCCCTTTACTACAGTTCGGAGTCGCGGACCTTCAGTAATAGTAATAAATCACACAGCAACAAATTCACGTTGTTGTAAAAGGCATGATAATATATTAAGTAATCCAAAGTATTCAGAATACGTTACCGTCATTGAGTAACGTAACGGAATACGTTACAGAATACATTTTGGGGCATGTAATCTGTAATGGAATACATTTTAAAAGTAACCTTCTCAACACTGGTGCTTACTCAAGCAGGGACTCACCTGTGAATGAGTCTGTAGAGATCACATGGTGCTCCACGTCATGGGCAATAGGCTCTGCAACACACTGTTGACCAGAAGGGATGCTTGCGATCTTTAGCTGGGTATGACAAGTAGAACAAATATTGTAAACATCTGGCAGTGGAAATGTATTTAATCCAATACGAGTGGTCTTTTCTAACCAGTGTCCCCTCAACCCGTGTGTTTTTCTGAGTATGCCAAACACTGGAGATGAAACAGTGAAAGACTCAGTTTGAGCTCAGATGTCAGGACAGTGTTCTCACATACCTTGAGTTTGTCTGTGTCAGACACACACACATAGTTAAGCATTTTCTGTTTCACCTTCAGTTAAATACAGTTCTAACTCTCACCCTAACTGCAAGGAAACAGAGTGATTAACCCTTACCTAGTTAAGTGAAGCCAAAGTAAGACAATACTAAGAAGCTAAAGTGACTGTGAGTAAAAGGTGCATGTATATGTCTGACACAGAAAAACCCAAGGTTTAGAAGGACACTGTCCATCAGCCTCATAATGACATCTGAGCTCAAACTGATGCTTTCACTGTTTCACCTCCAGTGTGTGGCCACTCAGTAAAACACACTTGTTAAGGGGACACAAAACAGATAAGCTTGCAATCATCACTTGGGAAAGTCATACAAATTCAAGATTTAGTTAAACCAGATTGAATACCACCAAGAGGACATTTAAATATCGTGACTAGGGCTGAAACAACTAATCGATTATTGAAATAATCGTTAGTTGCATCCCTAATTGTGACATCTAGATATGTAGGTTTTAAACAACAATTCATAGGGGAAAATTTTTTTTAAATGACCCACCTTTTTCCGCCAGGGCCATTCTTTCCCACCATAGTCATAAGTAATTTCACTTCCTGCCACAATTTCCTTCAGTGCAAAAAGGCAGAGATGTGGCTTCCCTTCTGCTTCAATCAACTTCATTCTGCAATTTGGTGTCCTGTGTTCATCGTTTACTAGTCGCCCAAATGACCCATCTTCAAGTGCTCCATCAATACTGCAAATTTGGAAACATACATCAAACAAACATTTATAGTGACATGCCTATGAACTATACTATAATTTTTAAGCACCAACACAAACACAACATCCAATACAAGTTTAGTTGTTAAATGCATAGTTTATAACTGCGTCCATCAGTCAAGGACGCGTTGCTTTCTGACTGAGATAAGTGTTTGCGCTTCTACTTGTGCTTAGAGCTTAAACGTGGTTTTGTTGTACTGTTGCGCTGACCTAGTAGGTGTAGGTGTAGGTGTGGCTGTTACTCTTCTCTTCTCTTCCTCCTCTTGCCCACTACCTGCTCTGTGCTGCTGCTTGCGCGTGGCCGCTGATTAGACCTTGTGCAATCTACAGCTAAGCGCAGCCTGGTGTGCACTGCTCCGCCAGGTGAGTTGAATTAGAGCAATCAAGGGCGGGCGTGCCTAGTAGACCTTAAAATGCATGCAGCAGTCATTTGACCCGAGTGTGACATACTGAGAGGACAGCAAACCAAGCACAAGCCACTTTCCACTGTGAGGAAGACTTTGAGTTAGACGGGCTATCGGTAAGCTCGGACTCATATTTGCTGCTTATACGTTTGGGAACTATGGAAGCTCAATTGTGGAAATGTATTTATGCTTTGGGAAATAGTTACTGCATTTAAGTTTAAAAAATTATATTGATATTAAAATAAATGTTTAAGTTTGAAAAGATTGTTTATGTAGATAGTGTTTCCCACACTTATGTTAATTAATACTAAAAGTAATTACCCCAAATCCTTGGTTAAATCTTAAAACTAGTGTAAATATGTTTGGTTTAATTTAAGGAAAATAATTCTTTGTAAAAGAAAATCCTTGGTTAAAGTCTTTATTAAAATATTTGTAAACTCTAAAATGTATACTTTAAAAATGTAATTGTTACAGAAAGTGTAAAAAATGCAAGGTAGACCACAGTTTATTTCATCTTTGTTGTTTGAAATTACTCACCTCTGATTCAAAAACTAATGAATGTAAAACTAAAACTAGGATAAATGATAGTTTAGACAAAAGTGGCTTTACTGAAGTGTATATTTTTGTTATTTCATTTCTGTATAATGCATTTAATTTATCTGAATGATTAATGAAATGTTCTTTATTTTTTGTGTTGAAAGGTTTTTCACCGATCCATCAAGCCATCTACCTACCTCACAGGCAGAGAACACTTGACATGTACTATTTTGGCATTGTACATATTATACAGTAGTTTTGGACACAGTATAACAGTGCACGGGTCTCCGTGTCCACATGTGCCAAATGCGCACAGACACAGGGGCGCTCATTCAGCCCTGGCCATTTGAATTTTCTCTTATTATTTTCTCTATCTCTATATTATATTTTAAATCTTCACAGCAGCGTGAGAACCTTGTCTTAGCTGTAAAATGTAGGCTTATATTATTACCCCTCTAACCCCGTACATTACGCCCGTGAGTGTGTATTAGAGAAGGCACACACAGG
>NC_140543.1:36902741-36935241 GCF_057382185.1 Mchenga conophoros | reverse complement strand
CTTATGGCCTCTGACAGTGGACTCATCTCTGTGCTTGTCCTGCTAGACCTCAGTGCAGCGTTCGATACTGTCGACCATAATATCCTATTAGAGCGATTAGAACATGCTGTAGGTATTACAGGTACTGTGCTGCAGTGGTTTGTATCATATCTATCTAATAGACTCCAGTTTGTGCATGTAAATGGAGAGTCCTCTTCACACACTGAGGTTAATTATGGAGTTCCACAGGGTTCAGTGCTAGGACCAATTCTGTTTACATTATACATGCTTCCCTTAGGCAGCATCATTAGAAGACATAGCATACATTTACACTGCTATGCAGATGACACCCAGCTCTATCTGTCCATGAAGCCAGATAACACACACCAATGAGTTAAACTGCAGGAATGTCTTAAAGACATAAAGACCTGGATGGCCGCTAACTTTCTGCTTCTTAATTCAGATCAAACTGAGGTTATTGTACTCGGCCCTGAAAAGCTTAGAAATATGGTATCTAACCAGATTCTTACCCTGGATGGCATTACCTTGGCCTCCAGTAACACTGTGAGGAACCTTGGAGTCATTTTTGACCAGGACATGTCCTTCAACGCACATATTAAACAAATATGTAAGACTGCTTTCTTCCATTTGTGCAACATCTCTAAAGTTAGAAATATCCTGTCTCAGAGTGACGCTGAAAAACTAGTTCATGCATTTATTACTTCCAGGCTGGACGACTGTAATTCATTATTATCAGGAAGTCCTAAAAACTCCCTGAAAAGCCTTCAGCAGTCAGTCAGATTGCCGCCCCTCCCTGAGCCTGGTTCTGGTGAACATGTGTTTCTGTTAAAAACGAGTGTTTCCTCCCCACTGTCACCAGTGTGCCTGCTCGTGGTCTGATTGTGTTTCCTCTGTAGGGTCTTTACGTACAATATTAACTGCCTGAGGTGACCGTTGTTGTGATTTGGTGCTAAGAAAAACTGAACTGAATCTGTGAAACCACTGCAGATCACTATAACACTAAACATTTCAGCCCTTTGGGGGGAGTTGTGCTTTTGTTGTGAAAATCTGTTCCTGCTCTTTTCCTCTGCAGGCATTACAACATGGTTTCCTGGATTTTGAAAGGTTCAGTGCAGAAGAATATGAACATTATGAGGTAACAGACTGCAGAGACTGTGCTACAGGTCGATATCAATGCAAACAGGACCAGGATACAGGAAGAAATAACTAACGTACGCTTGTTATTCATCCAGTTTATTTGCAGTGCTGTTAGTAACACAGTCAGGGCCAACCAAGAGCTCGTACGATGTCCAGGCCTGCCTTGGTGCACGCTGTACTTCCTCAGTTTCTCAGTTAGATTGATCCATAGCTCACCCGTCCAAGTGATAGACAGTCAGTGAAGTAAAGGTCAACAAAACTGATTTCCAATGAAAGGTAAAAGCCCGTACGTGTTCATTACTGCAGTGGTGGTATAATTAAGGTGTTCTGGATCCATGTTTTAACTGATATGTGGCTAACCTCTATCACAGTCTTTCCTTTCTTTTTGTGCTTTTAGCGAGTTGAAAATGGAGATATGAACTGGATCGTTCCGGGCAAAGTTCTGGCGTTCAGTAGCCCTCATTCTCGTGGTGAGTCAGAATCTCTAAGCTAAAAGCTAAAAGCATGCCTCCAAACCAACACCAGTGCTCACGTTGCTGGGCTGACAGAAGGCCTGTGCAGCCCCTCAGTGCCTGCACGTCCTGAAGCAGCTGAGAAGAGCTAACCTTACCCTGCTGTCTTCTGACGGCGTGCATTGTTTCCTGCTTAGTGCTGTCGTGTTGTTACGGCTGGATTAGACGAGCCTGAACCCTGCAGTGGCTCGGGGTTTCCCATGATGCACTCATGCTTCTCCATCCCTCAGCTCTTTTTACTTTCTGTGTATTTACACCACTTTGCACGTAGTTATTATTCCCCTCTGGCTCTCGTCCATCTCTTGTCCTGTTGTCCTCCCCCCACCCCGACCACATGAGCCAGATTGCGCCCCCTCCCTCAGCCTGGTTCTTGTTAAAAGGGAGTTTTTCTTTCCCGCTGTCAGCAGGTGCTTGGGGCCGTCCGATCGTTGGGTTTTCTCTGTATTTAACGTCTTTACCTTACAACATAAATCAGCTGACACTACGTCATTGAATCTTATTTTACGTTCGCATTAAAAACAGACGCTCGCTGATTGAAACGTATGACGTAACTCAGCTGTTGTTGACTCTGTCTCCAGGTTATCCCCTCCACACACCCGAGGCATACTTCTCATACTTTTGCCAAAATGACATAACGACCGTGGTTCGTCTGAACAGGACGTTGTATGATGGCAGGCGGTTTGAGGATGCAGGATTTGAGCACCACGACCTCTTCTTCCTTGATGGGACCACGCCCTCTGACCTCATCGTCAGACGCTTTCTGCATGTGTGTGAAAGTACAGACGGGGCAGTGGCGGTGCACTGTAAAGGTAGGACTGCAAGTCTTTATGTTTAATTGATGTCATTTATTTCTTTTATCTTAACTTTGTCTCTTTAAACACTCCATCCATTTACAGCTGGATTAGGCCGCACGGGCACTCTGATTGGCTGCTACCTGATGAAGCACTTCCGGTTTACTGCAGCCGAGGCGATTGCTTGGATCAGAGTCTGCAGACCTGGATCTATCATCGGTCCACAGCAAAACTTCTTAGAAGAGTGAGTTTGTGCCTCAGCTGTGACCGCTCAAACCAAACGGCCCACTTTCCGTGACTCCAAAGGTCTCGGTCGGAGACAATCATTAAGCTGTAGTCCGTTCATGAAAGTACAGGAGTAATGCTGTGCACACAGACACGTCTGCAACACTTCATTAGGATAATGTCACAAAACACAAGCAGACGGCAGCTTCACCTCCAAGGTGCACGGAGAAGACAAAGATCTGACGAGGTGAAGACTCCAGTCACAGAGTATCAGGGAACCATAACGTGTTAGTGGCCTTCATCAGGGTCATTGCGTTTGTGAAGGTGTGATTGGTCCACTTGGATCTTTTTCTGTTTCCAGTCTTTTTTATTTAAACACAAGCTGTTTGACATTTTGCAATGACCCAAAAGGCGTTGGCCACTGAGTACAGCTGTTCTCTAATACTTCGAGTGTCGCTGGAGTCTTCACACAAAGCACAAGTAGATCAGGAAGGGTTTGAGGGGTCACCTTGGCCTTCAACGTCGGCAGATCTCAGTCTCATCGAGCATCTGTGAGATGTGCTGGACAAACAAGGCCCGTCTGTCCTTAGGCTGTGGCATCTATTGCTGTTAGCACACAGGATGTTTCTCCATGCTGAGGTCATGGTTGGAGCATGCTGGAAATGTTAGAAGAGAAGCAAAAGGTGGAGGTCAGGGTGGGGCATTCCCCAGGGTGCCCATGTGCAGCTGGTGGTGACTGCAGCAGTGGGAAACTGGTGGATGATGAATCGAATCGAATTTAAAAAAGCCTGAAACTGTGATACTGCTGCAGACTGCAGTCACAGTGTGCAGCTGGTTTCTCTCCTCAGCTCTGGACGCACACTTCCTCCTTACGCCACAGTAGCGCTCTGTTGCTAATGGCTACTAGCTTTGTGTGTCTACTTACACGCTAAACCAGGATGTTGAATGTTGTACCTGCTAAACGTGATATCACAGTCAGTTTGTGGCGTGTGTTTGATGTTTGTGTGCAGGAAGCAGCACAGTTTGTGGGTTCAGGGTGACGTGCATCGGTCTAAACAGAAGCTGGTCCAACAGAGACTGAGTCGGCAGCAGCAGCTGCAGCAGCAGCAGCAGCTGCACCGCTCTGACTCTGTGCAGGGAGGCAAACAGGAGGCAGTGTCCTCGCTGCTTTCCAGCATGGATGACCTGTCAATCAACACCGTGCTCTGCAAGTCATATAGCTTGGATGAGGTCAGCGGTGTGACTTCATAGCACCTTTTCTTAATGGTTACTGCAGAATTCAAACAGGCTACTGAGTTCCGATCACAATGTTGTGTTTTCATGCTGCTAATTGTGTCTGTGCAGAATAACTGCAAAGAAGTCAGTCTGACACAGGGAGACGAACTGAGAGCACTGAAGGGAAAACGCCCACCGAGATCAGCGTCATCCTGCTCAAGGTACCAACATCTGTAATGTAATTAATGATAGATGGTTATTGTGGTCAGTGCAAGAGACACGTAGAGAATTAGCTCAAACGCTGGAAACAAAGTTTCTATTAACAAGGAGAGATAATAGACACCAATATGTTTTTGTGGATGTCAGAAAGTACGTAAGTGACTGTTGTCGAATGCTACAAAGAACGCACGCTTTGTTTGCACGCTGTCTAACAGGCAGACCGGACTGCATGAAATCCTGCTGTGTTCTCATCTGTGCAGCGTGAATGTTGTGTGTAACCTGCTCGAGCTCATGTGTCCTTCTTTGTTCTTCGGTTAAACTGAAACCTAAATGCAACAGGAGAAGTTGTTGTCTTTTGGCGACTTTAGTTATGAGTGAGATTAAGGTTCTGGAGGTTGTCAGAGTATTCCTTCTACTGCCTGACGGTGTCCTCAGCTGGAGCCAGCAGGCCTCCATCTTTACTGTACACCGTGTTGGTGGAGCACCACTTCCCCTCCTGACGCTTTGCCAGAATCGCTCCTCCTACGCCCAAGTTTTTGCTGCAGCCGCGGCCTGAGCTGCGTTTCGATTGGCCTGCCCGCTGCCTCTGCTCTCCATCCTTGGCTGCAGCCAGACACACAATCAGTAGATAATACCTCTGCTCACTACAGTTTTTGTTTGGGTCCCTGAATCCACGGCACAAATATAGCAGATATATAAGAAGCTGCCATAGTTCAAGAAACATCTTATAAAAAGTAAATAGTTACAAATCGGGGATATGAGAGCTGCGGCAAAAAGAAACCAAAGGACGACCACGAACCAAACTCACGACGTGCCTCCGGCTTCTCCTGTAAACTAACATCACCAAACTGCTAACCTGACACAACCAAGAGCTGGGCTTCCACGGAGGTTAAATCAGGTACCTCCCACACGTCGAAGCGTGTTTGTATCTCGTCTCTTGTACAGAGTGTGAGTGCAGATGTTGATTCCTGCAGTGAGCGTAGAAATCAGAAGGATTTTTGGAGAAGTTGTTCGTTGTGCTTGTTTCTGTGAAGGATCAAGTTTTATTTGCTCTTGGATCACACACACACACAAATATGAGGTGTTCTTGTTTTCTGTGTCAGGTTAAACCTGTCCAAGACTTCACACCGCTCCATCCTCCCTCCCCCGAAGCCCTCCAAAGTCCACCTCACCCCTTCTTCTACTAAGACGCTGAGACGAAGTTCCTCTACCACCACTGCTCCGCAGATCAGGAGGTTGGTGTCTGTGCTTTTGTCCTTACTAGAAGCACATTATAATAAAACCAATGTAAAATGTGATGTGCTGATGTCTCCACAGTCCCTTCAGCCTCACGTTGTTCAGCACCAGGCCAGCACTGATTCACTGACTTCACACTTGGGACGTTCTGGTCATGAATCAGCCCAGCTGATGATGGACTCGCTGGAGACTGCATCAGCTCTCTTGCACGTTTAACCCTAGAACACTATCGCTATAAATAGTAACACAATCGCTAATGCCGGGTGATTTTTACCCGATATAATATAACCAATAAAAAGTAATCAAATATATCAAAATATGACAACACATGACAAATTAGAGTGGTCTTCTTTTACTTTCAACTGTGCCATGTCTAACAAAATGAAAGAAAAACCCTCCTAAAACAAAAGAATGACTCTGGAAAGCTGGTCTTTGGTCCACCCATTCCTGGGACATTTGAGACTTCCCTGGTGAAGGCACAGGCTCCTCGACACGCAAACAGCTGCAGGAGAGAGAAATCATGTAAATGTATTTGCTCGGGTGTAAATCACCCAGCGATAGCGTTCTCGGGTTAATAGGCTGTAAATGCTTTTTTAGCCCCAATAACTACTTTTCGTTTCGACAGAGCCAACAGTTTGTCACCACTTTAACTGGTCACGTGGCCCATTCTGTGATAACAGGGCCGACACCATAAATCATCACGTCTCTTGGGTATAGCAGGCAGGTAACTGTGAAAAACTGCGGCTGCATATTGCAGATATAACATCTGCTGGATGCTGAATGCCCCGCTGTCACAATCATTTTGCTGGAAGCAAAGGACACGTGCAGGTGCAAACACCAAACAACGCTTACAGGGGAGGTCGTGGCCCGAGGACTGAGTCAGACCATCGCCAAGAGCAGTCTGGGTGCTTCTGATAAACGGCTGCTGCCATTTGTCCATCCGAAGTTCAGAACCACAGGATGTAGACGGCCTGAAGCAACGTCTTGGTTGCGGAAACACAGACCTTTAGAAGTCGTACCAAAATCCACGCCTTAAACTTTGGCAGATCACATGATGGACCTAGCTTATTTGGCACGTTGTTGTAATGTTGTCTCCTCGTTTTCAGTACTTTAGTAACCAGGTTGGGTCAGAGAACCATAGCAAACCACATCTTTTGTAAGAGATTGGTGCACATTGTTCAAGAATTAACAACTGGACGCAAAATTGTCTTGCAAGACCAAGAGTGACACACTGCTTCTGCTACAGATGTTATTTATATTCTCCCAGATTTCATCGATAAAGTATGACAAACTTATATTTGTTGGTCTGTTAATGTTCTAATGATGCAGAGCGAGGGACACAAAGCCACGACGTGCTTATAATGCACTGTGAAAGCCTCTGAGCACACATGCTGGCAATGAAAGAGGAAATCAGTAAAATGAAGACAGAGATTCTGATGTTTCACGTCAGACTGAACACGGCACGCACACTTTATTTCACAGGTCATTCACATTCATGCACTGGATTTGTCAACAGGACTTTATCATACATAAAGCAAACTCACTATGTTCAGCTTTGCACTATTTCTTTCTTGCAGTAAAATTCTTAACATGCAAATGATGTTCAGCTTTGAGCGTGTTGTTGCTGTCATGCTTTCCTGTATCTGACTGTGTGACAGCAGCTCAGATGTGCTGTCTGATTGGTAGTTTACTCCAAAGGAGGGAAACCAGCTAATGCTAGTGTGAAGTGCTAAAATCAACAATAAAGTCCAAGTAATGACGAGATAATGACTCATGCTTCTCTTTGTTATCATCACACTGTCATTGTGTCATAACCTTCACTGAAAGTCACCTGACACTGCTGTGGGACGCTGTGGGATGCTGTGGGATGCTGTGGGATGCTGTGGGACGCTGTGGGATGCTGTGGGATGCTGTGGGACGCTGTGGGATACTGTGGGATGCTGTGGGACGCTGTGGGATGCTGTGGGATGCTGTGGGACGCTGTGGGATGCTGTGGGATGCTGTGGGACGCTGTGGGATACTGTGGAACGCTGTGGGATGCTGTGGGATGCTGTGGGACGCTGTGGGACGCTGTGGGATACTGTGGGACGCTGTGGGACGCTGTGGGATGCTGTGGGACGCTGTGGGATGCTGTGGGACGCTGTGGGATGCTGTGGGATGCTGTGGGACGCTGTGGGATGCTGTGGGATGCTGTGGGACGCTGTGGGATACTGTGGGACGCTGTGGGACGCTGTGGGATGCTGTGGGACGCTGTGGGACGCTGCGGGATGCTGTGGGACGCTGTGGGACGCTGTGGGATGCTGTGGGATGCTGTGGGATGCTGTGGGACGCTGTGGGATACTGTGGGACGCTGTGGGATGCTGTGGGACGCTGTGGGATGCTGTGGGATGCTGTGGGACGCTGTGGGAAGCTGTGGGATGCTGAGACTGTGGATTCCATGTGCTTGGTATCATTTGGGGAATTTAATGACCAAAACATCAGAAATAACTGAGGCGACTCTATAAGGGAATCCCCTCTGTTGACACTGTACTGAGTCAAAAGTATAAGGAACTGAGCTACATGGATTACCTGCACATACACTGACCTACGTATATGAAACAGTACTGTACCATATATGTATAACAGGGCCTCTTAAACTAAAATCCTGGCTGTATCCTTACTGTAGTTAAGTTAAATACGTCCTCTATAGTCTCCAAATCATTGTCTGGTTGGGACACTTATATTTGTTGGTCTGTTAATGTTCTAATGATGCAGAGCAGGGGACACACACATATATATATATATATATATATATATACACACATATATATATATTTATATATATATATGTATATATATGAGTATATATGAGTATGCATTTGAAGTACACTTCAAATTGGGACAGCCGTCGTCGCGTGGCGGTGACGTAATCGCACTTAAAATGTGTACTTCAAGCGTGCAGACCCTGAATTGGGACACAGCCTCAGTGTTTCAGTCATAAAAACACTTCCTGTCTCCGCGGGGGCCCATCACGTATAGGTGTAACGGAGAAACAGCCAATCAAATCGCAGCTTTTCAGGCATTGGAAAAAAAAAGATTGTTTTTTACACTGAACTGTCTGAGCGCGGGTTCGAGTCCTGGTTGGGACAAAGGTTGTGTTACATTATCAAAAGTTAAACACCATTTTCAATCTACTTATTGTGGATAACATTTATTTTTTAATTTTTAGTTCATTATCATTTTATTTATATTATATAGTGTTATGGCCTGTGGAGCAATTTTTCTGCACCTATACTGTCACAAAGTGCATAACTCAGACTAAACTGTATCATCACAGTCTTGAGATGATACATAGCAGACATATAGTCTACAATTATGGAGACATCCAACTTTTAATACAAAGACTAAAGCTAAAACTATAATACAGATACATTCTGATGACATAGAACATGAAGCTTATACATAATTTCAATAAGGCATGTCTGTGATAAATCATCTGTCTGCTTCCTGGTGGCTGTTAGTTTATGTCTATTCATTTTCCAGCACAAACTCAGTACTGACATCGTTGCTTTATTCCAGTCATGCTCTTGCCAGCCTCCACTCTGCATGCTTTAAATCGGTTGCTCTTCTGCATTTCAGATCTGCAGCCATGCAGCCCGCCTCCTCTCCTTTCTCCTCCTCACCGTGGTCACTCAGAGCCCTGTCCCAGCCTCCATCTTCATCTTCATTACTATCAGCATGTTGACTCTGGGGTGGTGGTTGTGCAACATCCTGTCACTGCTGGGATTCTTTCTGCTATGATGGCTCATAACTGCCAAACAGTTACATTTATTTCTGTATCTCAATAAATCATGTTGAGTTTTTCCACGTGATCTCTCCTTATTGAATTACTTTTGTAGATAAGCTTCAAGCTAGCAAGCAACAATACCTACATCAAATATATTATCACCAGAAGTGAGAAACTGTCTGCAGCTCCAGCTGTGCTGCATGTATTAAAGATAACGTCAGACATTGTGTGGGGGTCATGTCTGACACAGGCTGTACAGTCACACAGATAAAAGACAGCAGTCATGTTTCTAATAATATAAATGAAAACAGAAAGATTATGAAGATAAAAGCTGTGAGACTGCTCTAGGATGACTTGTTATCATTACATGAAGTGATTTAGAAATAATATGTAAGCTTTCAGGGCAGCGCTCACAACTTATTTAAACTGATTACCTGATGGGGAGCACACACAGATATAGAAACATATAGGTGAACTCTAAGAAGAAAACTGTGTTGATATTTTTGCAGAAAACTATTTATTTACACTTTTATATTTACAATCAGTTTATATTTATAGAAACAAAAGAAACATTCACAACTAGAACAAAACTGTCTTATATACAAAATCAACTGTTTCTCCCTTATTTACTGTTTTCTTCCACCATACAGCCAGCATACAACCATGCTATTAGAGGAACATCACTGGAACGTGGCCAGAACACACAAAAACAAGAACAAGACAATATATAAAAGTTCAAGTTCAGGCTCAGCTTTGCAGAGAAAACAATTGTACTCCAGTTCTGAAACCTTTCATTTGAAAACCTGTTTGCTCCTGAAGATCCTCTGGGTGTGGACCCTGCTGCTGCTGCCACAGTGACTAGTTATGCAGAGACAGAGGCATATGAGACAGAAACAGACTTAGCCATTATCACGTCTGACATGTAGTAATAACGCAGTACTTACAGCTCTGCATGTGTACTTTTACAGGTGAGATGCTCGGCATTGTGTCCTCCAGGTTTTCATCCTCATCCATCCCTGTGATGGAGGCAACAATTAGACAAATATGTACTGAATTTATATTTCATGTCAACAATGTTATTAAAATATTATTAAAACAACTTACCAAGAGGTTGTTTAGTTGGGGCGTTTGTAGTAGCAGGCGCAGACTGCTACTTCTTCCACAGGCACTGCTGCAGCTCATGCAGCCGTGTTCCTTGACTGCAGCTCTTCCTCATGATAAGGTCTGCATAGCCGTCACCTCTGCCGTCACAAATCTCCTTCCAGGTGCTCTTGGCTCGTGAGCCAAAGCCAACCAGCTGATCATCCTCAGAGGCTTCTGCAGCAACACTTACTCTGCTGGTCTCGTAGCTCAGAAGAGTTTTTATCTCTGCAAAGCTGAGGGCTTACTGTACAAATGAATGCAAGCTCTCCTTGCCATGCCCTTCTTCCACAGAGGTCCCTGCAGCCTCTTGCTTCTGGAGATCTTTGATCAGGTACATGGTGTCCCCGACATCATTCTCCAGAAGCCACCGGAAAGATTTCCCTTTATATTTTCCAAACTGCAGGATGTACTCTCCCTGCACTTCCTTCATGTCAGAGGCATCCCCTCCTCTCTGATAGATGACAGTCAGAGCATCGTCCTCCCTCACAGGTGCAGACTTGTCCTGAAGCTTGGGGTCATTTTTAATCCTTCGAGCTTCTTTTGACGAGTCCTGGAGAAGGTATCCAAGTGGCCCCTTGTGGAACGCCACAGAGATTTTCCCTGGATATGGCGCAACTTTCTTCTGCATCTTGACATGCAGTGAAAAAATAAACAATTATATTAAACAAAATTGATTCCAAACACAAACAAAGACATTCCAGGTTATAATCTTGCTGCTGGGTTTAGACAGCAGGATGCAGGAGAACAATAACGAGACACAATTTGAAAGAACATTGACAACATTTGTGATAAAAGTGTTTTTTACTCCAGGTATAACAAACTGTTCTGTCTGTAAATAAAAACCTTTCATGGTTGAATGATTATTGGCATATCTGCAAAATTTGTGGTAACTGCTTAGTAGTCATGGCACATAAGAATTGCTGGTAGATTCCCGCGCGGGAGCCTGGGATTGTTTAGCTAAACGGCCTAAACCGTTTCTCTATGGTAGTGCTAAACTACGGTGGCCCCTAGAGACAAAGCACGTACAAACTCAAAAACACATGCAAACTCAAAAACACATGCAAATTCAAAAACACAACGGAAGTGCTCCAGGACGCTAGGGGCAGTGTTGAGCTCTATTTGCAAAATAAACGGCAAGTTTGTCTGTATGGGACGGTCTAGTCTCCGTCGCGCTTCCCAGGTTGCCTAGCAACCATGATACTAACCGCTGGAAACGTGTCATACAACTTTGTTTGACAGAAATGAAGGAGAACATATTTTGTTCATTTGTTTGTTTGTTTCTACAAGAGCTTTGTGTGATGTGATAAGTATCTGAGGCTGAGACCACAGGACAGTAAAACATGATTTTTGGGCTTCATTTCTGTGCTGAACAGTTATTTAAGATTAGTTAGTAAATAAGAATTAGCTGATGTTGTTCATGAGACTAAAGTCATCTCACTTTGGTAATGTAAATAGAATAGAATAGAATAGCCTTTATTGTCATTGTACAGAGTACAACGAAATTGGAGTGCCACTCCCTTGGTGCAAGTTTCAATAATAAATATAAATGTAAAATATAAAAGTACAAAAAAACCAATCGTAAGTACTCAAACAATAGTATGTACAATATATACAGGATAGCAGCATAATATAATGACAGTGACTGTATGGAATAGGTTCAGTTGTTTTTGTGCTTATTTACTACGGTGGTAGCTCTGGGAAAGAAGCTATCCCTGAATCTGTTTGTCCTGGTTTTATGTGACCTGTACCGTCGGCCTGACGGTAATAGTTCAAACAGTTGGTTGCTGGGGTGAGAGTGGTCCTTGATGATATTGCCAGCTCTGCTGAGGTACCGAGAGTTTGCAGTGACCTCCAGGCTGGGCAGAGAGCAGCCAGTGATCTTCTGGGCTGTGTTGATGACCCTCTGCAGTACTTTCCTGTCTGCAGCTGAGCACCCTGCATACCATGTTGTTATGCCGTACGTTAGGATGCTCTCTATGGTGGCTCTGTAAAATGTCACCAGCAGCCTCTCCTCCAGGTTGTTCCTCCTGAGCACTCTCAGAAAGTGGAGACGCTGCTGGGCCTTTTTAACCACCGCTGTAGTATTTGCAGTCCAGGAGAGGTCATCAGAGATCTGCACGCCCAGAAACCTCATGGAGTGTACCCTCTCCACACAGCTCCCGTGAATGTAAAGTGGGGCCGGGTCTGCTCTGCCCTTCCTGAAGTCCAAGATAAGTTCTTTAGTTTTCGTGGTGTTCAGTTGGAGGTTGTTAACTGAACACCACTCAGTCAGTCTGTTGACCTCATCTCTGTAGTCCGACTCATCCCCCCTTGAGATGAGTCCAACCACTGTGGTGTCATCCGCGAACTTTATGATGGTGTTTGAGAGATGGGTAGGGGAGCAGTCGGATGTGTAGAGCGTAAACAGGAGGGGACTCAAAACACATCCTTGTGGAGACCTGGTGCTGAGTGTGATGGTGCTGGACCGGTGGGGGCCGAGTCTGACAGACTGTGGTCTATTTGTCAGGAAGTCCTTGATCCAGAGGCAGATGGGGGTAGAGAGTCCCAGGTGAGACAGTTTCTGGACCAGGATCTCCGGGATGATATGATTGAATGCTGAGCTGAAGTCCAGAAAGAGCATTCTCACATAGCTTCCTCGGTGCTCCAGGTGACTCAGCGCAGTGTGGAGCGCTATGGTGATAGCGTCCTCGGTGGATCGATTTGTCCTGTAGGCAAATTGGTGGGGGTCCAGAATGGGAGGCAGACCGGCCCTGATGTGCTGACAGACCAGTCTCTCAAAGCACTTCATCACTACAGGCGTAAGTGCAACAGGCCTGTAGTCATTTGGGCTGGCCACAGCTGTCTTCTTGGCGATGGGGATGATGGTGGAGGTTTTGAGGCAGGGCGGGACGGTGTTTGATGACAAGGAAAGGTTGAAGATTTTAGTGAAGACTCCGGTCAGTTCGTCAGCACATGCTCTGAGAACCTTTCCATGTATTCCATCAGGACCTGCCGCCTTCCTGGGATTCACTGACCTTAGAACACACCTCACTTGGTGCTCCCTAAGTGTTAGTGTGCCAGTGCTGGGGGCGGGTGGAGGTGGTGTGGCAGCTGAGGGCTTGGTCGTCTCAAAGCGGGCGAAGAAACGGTTTAGATCCTCAGCCAGTGAGGCATCAGTCCTAGATGTTGCCTGGTTATTGCTTCTGTAGTTGGTAATGTGATTGATCCCCTGCCACATTTTTCTGGGGTCGTTGTCAGCAAATATAATATGGCCAATATTATAGTTATTATATTAATCATTATTAGCTATTACAGCAGTGAACATGAACTCTGTGTCAAATACTGAGCCTCAGTACAGATTCAAGTTGCAGTTATTTACATGTCTTATCACCTTAAATCTTCACTCAAAGACAAGTATCTTTGACAGTGCATATATAGGTGTATCATATATAAGAGACAAATGTTGTTCCTTCAGTATGTTGGCATTACTAAATTTGGCTCAATGCTTACATACATGTGTAAAAAGAAAATGTACAAGCTGTGATAACTGTGTCTGATAGAATGAAGAGTAGACTGATATATGAAATATTCCTTTATTGGGTGAGAAAATCAGACCATGTCATAACTGCTGTAAGTCACACAGAATAGACATCAGAGCCTTAAACAGGCTGACGTCTGCTAAATGGGTCAAACTGGGCAGAAAGTCTACAAACACATAACATCCTTATAGAATATGATGTAACACTATAGATCAACTTAGCTCAGAATATATAAAGCATATAAACAGTTACAGCAATATGATGCAACAAACACAGCAGCTACTGATCCAAAATACTCAAAGCTTCATAGAACTGGAACAAACATTTATTTTAGCTCCATTCTGCTGCTGATACAGACTTTAGGTTTCTGAACATTAAACTTGTTGCTGCCTTTCATAGTGTGTAACTTGAAGGCCCTGAGTACTCTGAGTACTTTCTCCCACACTGGAAACACTGGGATGATCACATTATTTGAACATTACCTAATAAGACTGATTCAGCACAGACAGTTATGTTAAACTTTCCTAGCAGTCCTTCACAAACAGGGAACAGTCTGTCTATTCTCTCCATCTGTCAGCTGCTGCTGGCTCTTCCTCCTCCTCTTCCTCACACACTGCTGAGTTTGTCCTGGTGGATCATCAGGGCTGCAAAGCCTCACAGATGATGTGCAGCAGTGGGTCCCTCAGTCTGTCCTCACTCTGGACACTTGCAGTCGTCACACATGGAAATCAAATGTGTGATAAGCTGCAGGATTCAAACACAAGTGTAACTTATAAACACACGTTCATACTTTTATTCCACAATCAGAGAGAAAGAAACAGAGAGAGAGTGCAGGACAGACAGACAGGTGACAGTCTCAGGTGTACACACTGCTACACAACAGCACAGAGAAGCAGGATTTAGTGTTTGTGTTATTACGAGTGTAAACAAGAAGAGTCCCAGATGGTGCAGTGGACACATGTGTGACTGCTGTGATTAAAGCATCTTTCTTTCAGCTTAACGAGTGAACCGTCAGCTCGTTCAAACACACGTTAAAGTCCGTTTGGCTCGACACCACCGAACAGAGGCAGCAATATAACATAGCTCACATTAACAGTGCAGTGAATCCTGCTTGTGCCGTGATGTTCAGGACTGCAAACCGAGCAGCATCACTGACTTTCAGCTTGTTGTGTTTGTGGATATATGACTGACTTTAATTATCCACAAAATCATTACATTCTCTGTAAGATTAAGGTCGACTATATATATATATTTATTAAAGTAAAGGCTTTAAAACCAAGTTAATTCTGAAAGTACAAACATCGCTAATGTCAACTTTCCCGACATGTGGCCAACAGTAATGGTTTAATGTTCTTCATTAAAAAAATATTTGCGCATTAATAAGTGACATAATATTCAGTACTTACTTCTGAAAGTTTACTCTTCCTCCGCTCCGCTTCCACTGTTTTTTTTCCGGCAAAATTATCCACACCACCACCGCACTATGAAGTCTGGGATATGTTGGGCCATGAAGGCTACACCGACCCATCCTTAAAATTCAGGGAAATTAAGGACGCATTTCAGGGCCGCATTTCGGGCAGCCTTTGAATTCGGAAAGCCTTCTCTTGTGGCTGTGAGGTAATCGGCCTTAAAATGCGGCCTTTAAGGCTGCAAACCCCAAATCCGGTCATTGGTACTTCCTGGCTTGTGTAGTTACTAGGTAACAAAAGCTCAACACTGCCCCTAGCGTCCTGGAGCACTTCCGTTGTGTTTTGGATTTTGCAAGTGTTTTGGAGTTTGTACGTGTTTTGGAATTTGCAAGTGTTTTGGATTTTGCAAGTGTTTTGGATTTTGCAAGTGTTTTGGAGTTTGTACGTGCTTTGTCTCTAGGGGCCACCGTACTAAACCACTACGGGTGTAATATACTTTTGGCCACTACGGTCTTCCGGCGCTGTTGCGAGTTTGAGATGCGGCGGCACTTTTAAAAAATCTCCTCTTTTACGTTTCGGGAGAGAAAATAAGTAACTCAACGCTCGCAACACATCCCAACGCTCCTCATTCATTGATCAAAGGTAAGAAACGTCGTTTGAAATAAGAGTAAACCAACAGAATACATTTACAGGTGTATATTACAGGTAATAGGTGTGTTGCGATTGCATTTACGAAGCATCCATCGGTCAGTGGTTACACTGAAATCATGCAGTTTGTGCTTTGACCTCCAGAGGGCGACAAATCAGCACAGACAGAGAGCTCCATTCAAACTTTGCTGCCATCAGGAATAATTCTTCAAATATAATCATCAGTGTTTGAGCAGTTCTGATATCAGGGACAATCTAGACATGTGTGACAATACTGAACATGTCACATGACACACCTTAAACATCATGTGATCCACTCTCAGTCTGCACTTTCATTCATGACTTCAACAGGTTGAAAAGAGCTTTGAACAAACATCAGTTCAGTGCTGAAATATTCAAACGCTGCAGGAAGAAGAACAACAAAGTGATGACAGATGTTTGTGCTTCAAACTGGAAAACCAGCAGAAATAAATCACAGCCTGCCAGAGGTTTAGGAGTTTCTGAGGTGCACCTGAACGCAGCATAGTGTTTCAAAGCCCCTGATTGTCTTCAAACGCCGCATTAGGCTGAAAGTTTACTTTCACTTCCTGAACTTCGTGGAGTGGCGCTTGTTGTTGGTGTGTGAAGAAACTGTAAGTTTGCTTTGTTTCCTCCTTTAACAGTTTGTCTTTAGGAACTTTACTGTTTGTTCAGCTCATGTTTGAGTTCTTCACACTAGTGATGGGCAGATGAAGCCCCATGAAGCACTGAAGCTTTTCATCCAATTGGTTCACCCCAACGCGAAGCTTCGTGAAGCTTCATTTGCTCTAGCAGGACACCTACTGGACGTAAAAATAATAGCTGGCATGAATTTGAAGAGTGTGGCATTTTGCACACAGCCTGTAAATGTCAACAACAAAAGGAGTGTGTAAAACATGTATATTGTAGTGATGGCAGTATACTGTGTATATTTATAGTGGCAGTATGGGAAATGATTATTTGGAAATGCTTGAAATGGAAATGATCATTTACTGTGAGGTGAGGTGTGGTTGGGGTGTGGACAGTAGTTGTGCTTTTGTAACGTTGAGGTATGGACAGCTACACACTGAGGCTTTGAGCCTCAGTCCTGCCTGTTCACATTTTATTCTGTAAAAACTAAATTTTCACTGCTTTTACGACCTTTTTAGTGGGGAGAACATAGCTAGGATTTAATGATTTAACAAATCTTTTGAATCCTTTGTCCTCCACAATGCTAAATGGCTGGGAGTCCTCAATCACCATGCTGACCAGGTCTTCATCTATTTGAGATTGTTCTCCTGAGGAAAGACAATAAAGATAAAGCACAAATATAAATATCACACACGTAACTTATAACAGTTGTATAATATTGTTATATCATTTAGTAACATTACTGCATGCTATATTATCATTGCATTTGATGGCTCACCTGGTCTTGCTCTACAATCGGTGTCCCCCTTATTCTCATGCAAAGCTCTGTAGTGCCTAAGCATGGATGAGGTGTTGTTGTTATATCCCAGCTCCCTGGCACATAGCAAACACTTCACCTTGTACAAAAGTCAAGACAGCTCAACATAAATTGTATTGCACCATCAGTATCATGAAAATACATCTTCTGTAGAAATACCTTGTTGGGAGGAATAAGATCAAAATGTTCCCACACAGGGGAGGACATCCTCCTCTTCTTAGCTGGCTCCATTCTCTCCTGACTTTCTCTCCTCACTCTCATAAACTTCCAAACGGTCTCCAAACTCTCACTAACAACTCTCCATCAAACACCCACATTTTTGAATGAAGTCTGAGGGGTTTATATCGCTGTCATAGCTCGCGGCAAAGTTCGAACCACTTCATGAACCAGTCACGTGGTACAGCCGGGCAGCGAGGCTTCGGACGTCATCATTTTCAGCTCCTCCCATAAATGAAGCAAGCCTCGATACGCGCTTCGCGGAAACGCCCCCTCCATTACTCGACACACGCTCCGAAGCCTCGATACAGAACGTCCCATCACTACTTCACACAACAAACTGTGTGTGTTTGTATTAAAGTCAGTGTGTAATGTTTCCTGGCTAACATCAGCTGTGTGCAGCTTAGTTCAGCACAAATCTGCCGCTCCATAGTTCACGGTAACGGACTCACAGCTGGACCAACGAGGCCGAGTGTGTCCGCCACTCTGAGCTACGTTCGTGTTTGTGTGCTTGTAGTTTGTACTTTGTGAGTTCACTCAGAGGACGCAGCGTACGTGATGACGTCACAGCCCTTTACCTCCTTTACTGTCACTGTGATTAATATTTACACACCACACGAGACACCTGACAGCATGCTAACGCTAAGCTAAAGCTAAGCTAACGCTAAGCTAGCCAAGAACCCAGAGTGATGTTAAAGCTGAGTAAACACTGACCCCAGACCAGCACCGTGATAAAGTGAGCTGCTGCTGCTGAACCTGAACAGGTAACAAAGTGATGAGCAGTCAGGCTGCAGGTTTCTACCTGTTCATGTTTCCACAGTAGAATCACTTTGAAGTGTCTTTGTGCTGTTTCATCTTTGATTTGTGTTCATAAACACTCAGAGAAACATCACGTGACCTCATCAGGATCTGTGTTGGTGTGTGGGGCTGTACCTCAGCTTTAGATTATGGTGATTATGAGACAGTGTTTCAGCTCATTTTACACAGTAACATGAAAGTACTGTTATGAGGAGTAATGACGTAACATACTCCATTACTTTTAATTAAAGTGTTCTGTGTAATATGTGTAATAATGACTTTTTTGAGTAACTTCATCTCTGTCAATAACAACATTCATACGTGGAATAAAACCACATCAGTGGATCATTGCTGGAGCTGCCTGGACTTCAGTCTTCAGCATCTCAACCAACAGCATCGACATGCTGCTCCAGATGTCTGTGCTCCAGATGTCTGTGCTCCAGATGTCTGTGCTCCAGATGTCTGTGCTCCAGATGTTTGTGCTCAAGTGATCAGACTCACAGTTTCATCCTTGAAATAAGTGTTTATATTGTTGACCCACCATTGATCATGATCAGTGGTGGGTCAGCGACATGCTTTCTTTCCGTCTCAGGTTTAAATATCTGGGACTCTCCACCGTTTGGTTTTAAAACTGAAGAAGCTTCTCAGATGAAACGTCTTCCAGAAACTTAAAGACGTCTCTTTTCTTTCCAAGCTCCTTAGATCACATGACCTGGATGACTGAACCTACAGACATATTGACCTGGTTTCTAGGTCACATGACAGGTCAGAGGTCAGCGACTGTAACTCGGTTACTCCTGTTAATGTGAACTCACTGAGTGTTTGTGGTTTACCTCTCAGACTGACTGAAGACGATGATGGAGGAAGAGGAGGACAGAGCAGAGTCTGCAGGGTCCAGCTGTCCGTCTGTGAGGAGTGACCGGTCCAAAGGCGACGTTCCAGACTTCAGTGGTGAACCTGGAGCAACGAGGTCAGAGAGCTGAACTCACTGAGTAACAGAAATAATTCTGCACTGACATTATAATCAGTGTTGACTCTGGTTGATTGTCTGACTGTGTTTGTGAGCTGAGAGGAAATGAAAATGAGTTTGTAACAAAAATCAGTTTTGTCCAGTTTTCCTGTAAAAAGCTGAACTCTAATCTAAGAGGATGTTACTGACAGGAAACAGCTGCATTATCTGCAGTCTGTGTCATCACAGCTGCTTCAATCATGTTTGTGTCTGCAGAGGTCAGAGGTCACAGTCTGCAGGGTCCAGCTGTCCGTCTGTGAGGAGTGACCGGTCCAAAGGTGGAAATCCAAACTTCAGTGGTGAACCTGGAGCAACGAGGTCAGAGAGCTGTGATGACTCCTTTACATGTTTGTGTTTCCTGGATAAATATGACCTGAAACATCCTCAGATTGTTACAAAGATTCATTAAAAAGAAAACAATGAAAGAGAAAAGATCCAAATGTTCGACTTGGTCATTTGCTGTTTGAGGACAGTGATGCTCATATCTGTGGGGAAAGTGTGACCTGAGTGGGTTCATGTTTGTCTTTAAAGAACAGCTCTGATGCTCTTTGTGTCTGATCTGTTAAACAGTCTGAGAGGTCACACAGAGACCCAGCAGCTAAAGCCTGGATCATACTGGCTGCTGTTACTCCATCAGGACAACACTGAACCACAGTGCTGTTCATGGAAATCAGTGCAGCTTTACACTGTATCACCAAAGTACTGACTCGTCTGCCTTCACACACATGTAAACTTGAGTGACATCATATTCTGAGTCCACAGCATTTAATATGATGTCAGCCAAGAGTTCAACATATAACAGCTTAAACTGTTCTGAAAAGGTTTTTTCACAGGTTAAAAAGTGTTTACGGGATTTTTAACAGTTCTTTCAGAAGCACATACGTGAGGTCAGACACAGGGAAGCAGCAACACTGACTGAACACAGCTTTTAGAGGCTAAATTCACATTTTAATAATGAAAGTGGCTTCATGTGTGTGTCCATGGTTCATCCACAGAGTGGAGCAGCAGAGCTCAGAGGGTCCCAGTGGTCAGTCTGCCCAGCAGCATCAAACACAGCTGGACTCCATGTTTATGGTCTGTACATGTACAACAACTACTTTATTATTAATATTAATACATTTGTTTATAGGTCCCTTTCAGAACACCAAGGACTCTGTGGACTAAATGACCAAAAGAAACAAACTTTGAAATCAAATCAAATTCAAATTCAAATTTTATTTGTCACGTACACAGTCATACACAGTACGATATGCAGTGAAATGCTTGGACAACTGCTCGTGACCTAAAGAAAACAAAAAAGGAAAAGGCTATGAATAAGATAGGAAATAAATATGAAAAATTAAAAAGGGTAAATTTAACTAGGAAGGAATAAAATATAAATTAAGGTTAAAAATGAAATAACTGTACAACACAAATTAGAATGAAGGGTAAATTTAACTGGGAAGAATAAGATAAAATATATAAATTAAAGTTGAAAATAAAATAACTGTACAACAAAATACACAATATAGAACTATATAAGAATGTATGAAGAAATCTAAATATAAATAAATATATACACAATAACAGCAGCTGTACAAGTATTAACTGGAAATGAAGAATATAGTGACCAGTGTTGTGCAAAACCAAAGTCCAGAAAGTCCAGTGTGTGTGTAAGAACTGTATGTGTGGGTCAGTACTGTGTGGTGGTGTGATTGAGAGACCGTATCGCCTGCAGGAAGAAGCTCCTCCTCAGTCTCTCTGTGTTGGTCTTCAGGGAGCGGAATCGCTTTCCTGACCTCAGCAGAGAGAACAGTCTGTTGTTGGGATGGCTGAGGTCCTTCACGATCTTCCTGGCCTTGGTCCAGCACCGCCTGCTGTAGATTGAGTGCAGGTCAGGGAGCTCGGAGCGGATGGTGCGCTCAGCTGACCGCACAACCCTCTGTAGAGCTCGTCTGTCCTGCATGGTGCTGTTCCCGAACCAGGTTAAGATGTTTCCCGTCAGGATGCTCTCTATGGTGCACGAGTAAAAGTTCCTGAGCACCTTGGAGGGCAGTTGGAAGTCTCTCAAGCGTCTGAGGTGGTAGAGACGCTGTCGGGCCTTTTTCACCACGGTGTTGATGTGACAGGACCATGACAGGTCCTGCGTGATGTGAACTCCGAGGTATTTGAAGCTGTCCACTCTCTCCACTGGGCACTCGTTGATGACGGGGGTCTGGTAGTTCCTCTCCTGCTTAGTGCTGAAGTCCACTATCAGCTCCTTTGTCTTACTGACGTTTAGAAGGAGGTTGTTCCTCTGGCACCAGTTCTCCAGATTCCTAATCTCCTTCAGGTAGGCCGTCTCGTTGTTATCCGAGATCAGGCCCACCACGACGGTGTCGTCAGCAAACTTGATGATGGTGGTGGAGCTGGTAGTGGCCACACAGTCATATGTGTACAAAGAGTACAGCAGGGGGCTCAGAACACACCCCTGGGGGGCTCCAGTGCTGAGAGTGGTGGAGGCTGAGACATGTCCGCCCATCCTTACTGCCTGTGGTCTGCCAGTTAGGAAGTTGGAGATCCACTGACACATAGATGAGCTGAGTCCCAGATGCTCCAGCTTGGTGGTGAGTGTGGAGGGAATTATGGTGTTAAATGCAGAGCTGTAGTCTATGAAGAGCATTTTAACATAATTCCCCCTTCTAGTGTCCAAGTGAGTGAGTGATGTGTGGAGGAGATGAGAGATGGCATCGTCTGTGGAACGATTTGGACGGTAAGCGAACTGTAGTGGGTCCAGTGTGTCTGGTAGTGAAGAAATGATGAAGTCTCTGACCAGGCGTTCAAAGCACTTCATCACTACTGAGGTGAGGGCTACAGGGCGATAGTCATTGAGAGAAGCAGGGTGGGGTTTCTTCGGGACAGGAACAATGATGGACTCTTTGAAGCATGTGGGGATCACCGACTGTGGAGACGGTGCAAATGTGATCACAGGGAAACGTTTTAAACATCGAGGCTTTAAACAGAAACCAAAGTGAAACAGTTTGTAGTCGAGATCAGTGGGAATGAAGCTGAATAACTGTTTCTTCAATAACTCTGAGAAATAAATGACAAATATGATGGAAATTAGCAGCATTAGCACTTACTAATGATGTGAGTCAACACTCTGCTGTATTCAGACGACCACATTAGGTGGTGTAATGGAAACCAGTGGATCCAGTCCAGTCGTGGCGACCTGTGGCGAGTCGATCTGAGCAGCTACTAATGGAAACGGGGCCATAGATGTGTTTGTGCTTAATAACAGTGAATCACAGGATTTTTACATTACAGTTAAAATCTCATGTTGTTTGTTAAAGTGTGCAGTTCAGGGTGTGTTACTAAAACTGTGGTTTGCTCACTTTCCAAAGACCCAGCCCCCATAAAAAGCAGCCAATCAGCTCTAAGAGTTACACACACGTGTAAACCAGAGCAGCAAATCAGGTCCAAATGTGTTGTTCACAGTGAGTGGATCATCAGTGTGCTGCTATGTTAACATCCTGCAGCAGGATGTGTTTGGTCAGCTGGTTCACATTTCCTCAGGACCTTCTTGATGTGATGTTCTTCTGCCTCCCTGGCTGCTGTGTCTGTGGGGATGGCGTTCGCTCTGTGTTGTAGCGTCCTGATGACGCCCAGTTTGTGCTCCAGTGGATGATGAGAGTCAAACCTTAAATACTGATCTGTATGTGTAAACAGAGTGAACCTTTAAGACCAGCTGTCTGTATGATCAACTCTGTCACCTATAACATCGCCAAGTTTCTGGCTTCGATCATCAACCTGTTGGTAGTTCAGCTCTGAACACCAGTGAAATGTTTCTCCCACTGAAATCGCTGCATTCATATGAACAGAATCAGCGTTTTGGGACCGTGGAGTTGTGGAGAAATTCTCAGTTAATCAGATAAAGTCAAACTTATAATTGGTGAGGAGATCGTGGATGATCTGCTTCTTGATTGTAAAGAAGTGGATGTTGTGTGGACTGAAGTTCAGAGTGGTGGGTCATTCATAAATATTCTGTTCCAGCTGCTGGAGGACAACATCATCACGTTTGTGAAGAACGAGCTGAAGAAGATCCAGAAGGCTCTGAATCCAAATAAGCCCCAGTGCTTGGAGTTTCAGAGGGAGGATGATGAGCAGAGGAGCAGCAGAGAGGCATTTGTGAAGATCACAGTGGACTTCCTGAGGAGAATGAAGCAGGAGGAGCTGGCTGACCGTCTGCAGAGACGTAAGAGGATTTCTTACTTAAGGTTTTAAGCTGTTAGATAAATGAGACACTCATGACACCAGTGTGTTCAGTCATTTCTCAGTGGGTCAGAAAATGTCATCAGCGATTTGTAAAATATGATTGTTGAAGTTGTATTTTTATTATTATTATTCAGAACTTCCAGCTGCTGTTTGTCATCGTAACCTTAAATTCACCCTGAAGAAGAAGTTCCAGTGTGTGTTTGAGGGCATCGCTAAAGCAGGAAACCCAACCCTCCTGAATCAGATCTACACAGAGCTCTACATCACAGAGGGAGGGACTGCAGAGGTCAATGATGAACATGAGGTCAGACAGATTGAAACAGCATCCAGGAAACCAGACAGACCAGAAACAACCATCAGACAAGAAGACATCTTTAAAGCCTCACCTGGAAGAGATGAACCAATCAGAACAGTGCTGACAAAGGGAGTGGCTGGCATTGGGAAAACAGTCTTAACACAGAAATACAGCCTGGACTGGGCTGAAGACAAAGCCAACCAGGACATCCAGTTCATATTTCCATTCACTTTCAGAGAGCTGAATGTGCTGAAAGAGGAAAAGTTCAGCTTGGTGGGACTTGTTCATCACTTCTTTACTGAAACCAAAGAAGCAGGAATCTGCAGCTTTGAAGGCTTCCAGGTTGTGTTCATCTTTGATGGTCTGGATGAGTGTCGACTTCCTCTGGACTTCCACAAAACTACAATCCTAACTGACCCTAGAAAGTCCACCTCAGTGGATGTGCTGCTGATAAACCTCATCAGGGGGAAACTGCTTCCCTCTGCTTGCCTCTGGATAACCACACGACCTGCAGCAGCCAATCAGATCCCTCCTGACTGTGTCGGCATGGCGACAGAGGTCAGAGGGTTCACTGACCCACAGAAGGAGGAGTACTTCAGGAAGAGATTCAGAGATGAGGAGCAGGCCAGCAGGATCATCTCCCACATCAAGACATCACGAAGCCTCCACATCATGTGTCACATCCCAGTCTTCTGCTGGATCACTGCTACAGTTCTGGAGGATGTGCTGGAAACCAGAGAGGGAGGACAGCTGCCCAAGACCCTGACTGAGATGTACATCCACTTCCTGGTGGTTCAGGCCAAAGTGAAGAAGGTCAAGTATGATGGAGGAGCTGAGACAGATCCACACTGGAGTCCAGAGAGCAGGAAGATGATGGAGTCTCTGGGAAAACTGGCTTTTGATCAGCTGCAGAAAGGAAACCTGATCTTCTATGAATCAGACCTGACAGAGTGTGGCATCGATATCAGAGCAGCCTCAGTGTACTCAGGAGTGTTCACACAGATCTTTAAAGAGGAGAGAGGACTGTACCAGGACAAGGTGTTCTGCTTCATCCATCTGAGTGTTCAGGAGTTTCTGGCTGCTCTTCATGTCCATCTGACCTTCATCAACTCTGGACTCAATCTGATGCAAGAACAACAAACAACCTCCAAGAAATCTAAATTATTTAACAAACTAAAACTTCAATCTCTCCACCAGAGTGCTGTGGACAAGGCCTTACAGAGTCCAAATGGACACCTGGACTTGTTCCTCCGCTTCCTCCTGGGTCTTTCACTGCAGGCCAATCAGACTCTCCTACGGGGTCTGCTGACACAGACAGGAAGTAGCTCACAGACCAATCAGGAAACAGTCCAGTACATCAAGGAGAAGCTCAGTGAGAATCTGTCTGCAGAGAAAAGCATCAATCTGATCCACTGTCTGAATGAACTGAATGATCGTTCTCTAGTGGAGGAGATCCAACAGTCCCTGAGATCAGGAAGTCTCTCCACAGGCAAACTGTCTCCTGCTCAGTGGTCAGCTCTGGTCTTCATCTTACTGTCATCAGAAGAAGATCTGGATGTGTTTGACCTGAAGAAATACTCTGCTTCAGAGGAGGCTCTTCTGAGGCTGCTGCCAGTGGTCAAAGCCTCCAACAAGGCTCTGTGAGTAAACATGTGATCAGGCTTTATTTATAACATAAACAGTATCATGTGTGATGGACCCTTAAAAACTTAAACATATTTTTTTACATGATCATCAGCACTAAATACAGTATATTATAGTTAATGTTTGATGGCAGCAGTAAATGTCAGAGTGTCTTAAACATATCTGGGTGTCAGCTTTTATCAAAGTCACGTCCAGAATCATCCTGTAAGTAAATTTCTTTATACAGCAGCTTTCACAGGTCAAAAACCACAAAGTGCTTTACAATAGAAACAGGCAATAAAAACACAGAAGATAAAAACATTAAACAGCAAACACTGAACATCATACAGCCTAAAACTAGTTAAAGGCCACTCTGAATACTAGAGTCTGAATAAATGAGTTAGTGGGACCAGTAAAAGCCTTTGACTGGAAGATCTCAGATGTGAGAAGAGCTGTAGGATTGTAGAAAGTCAGAAACATAAACTGGGACTAAAAGTAAGGACTAAAACTTTAAATAACGCCTAAAATGAACTGGTTACCAGTGTGAAGAGATTAAACTGGAGTAATGTCCAGTCTAATGTGCTGGTTAAAAGCCTCGCAGCATGATTCTGTACTGACTGAAGACGTTCAAAGACTGTGATGGAGCCGTAGGTGATCAACTCCCTCATTGCTCCTCTGGTCTTATTGCTCTGCATCAGTGCACTGCTCAGCTGAAGAGTTCACTTCTATATGTTACAATCTGCCTCACCAGTACAGCTCCAAGGATCTGCAGCTGCTGAATCAATTATATTCCTCGTGTTTCTTCTGGTTTCCTGTTGTTAGATCTGCATGCTTGATTGTTTTTCAATCTCTCCAATGTCGTGCACTTTGATTTCCGACTGTACACAGTCTGTGAACCATGACAATTTGTGACAGAATGCAATGATCAGTGAGGACCCGGAGGACACTGACATTTACACTGTGCAGAATGAGACTTGAGACTTTATCTCACTGCTTTGTGGACGACTGATGGAAGGACTAATCACTATATCTGCTTTAATTGAACGAATTTCCATTTCACTGGTTCAGTCTCCCAGAATCTCTCAATCATACCTTGACCTTTTCCTAGAGTAACTAACCCTCACTCACCAGGATATGAGCCAGCCTTCCCTCTCATTGCTACATACTTACAGTCTTGCCTATCACCTAGGGCTGCACGATTAATCATTAGAAAAACGCGATCTCGATTCATACTTGTGTGCGATCTCATTTCCAAATGACAACGATTTAAAAAACAAAACAAAAAAAAAAACGACGATTGTACCGCATTTTGATCCGGGATGTAATCTGCATGAAAACAAGCGCTCACTCTTCCTGCTCAACAAATGACAAGGGCGGAGCCTTATACCACGTGATACAGAAGCTGTGCCGTGTGATGCTAAAATTAGCGGGAAAAACAACGGAGAGCACGTCAGGGATGATGAGAAAGTGACAGGAGAAAATCCGTCCCGGTCAACCACCCAAACATCAATAACGGGAACCTTATACAGCGCTTCCCTATACCCGTCGAACTCGCGCAGGCACAAAGAAACTACGGAGGCTATTACTTATCACCTGACCAAAGATATGGCTCCATCAACACTGTGCAAAACGAGGGATTTAGGAAAATGATCAACACCCTAGACAAACACTACACAGTGCCGTCCCGCAACTATTTTTCTATTGTTGCACTACCTGCTCTGTACACGCAGCGTCGAGCAACGGTGGAGACGGAATTTCAAGCAGGACAACATTTTGTTGTTTTTATGTTTATTTATTGTTTTTATGTTCAGTCTCAACTGTTACGAAGTTGATGTGCAGTTAATAAGTGCAATAAATAGGGATGGGTATCGTTTAGGTTTTATCCGATACCGGTGCCAAACCGGTACTTTTGAAACGGTGCCGGTGCTCAAACGGTGCTTAAAGAATGGAGAACACAAAATTGGTCCTAAAACCTCTCATGCTCAGCTGTTTTTTTGTAAAAAGATAACAATGTGTGCCTTTTCTGCAGCTATGGGGCATATATGGTATCACTCTTGACTGGAAGCAGTGCTTAAACAATGGAAAAAACACAAACTTTGTCTAAAAACCTCTCATGTTTAACTGTTTTCCACTTTTTCTTTGGTCATTTTAGCCTTTTTGTCCAGGGTGAAGGGAGCATCTGCCATCAAACAAGACAGCCGCATGTAGCTATGATGATGTTTGCTAGTTCACCTTACATGCATTAATGTAATAACGTGGTTAGCCTACTCAACGTAAATTACACACGAACAACATTAAGCTACTCACGCAGAGAAGAACGGCTGCTGCTGCATCATCATCCTCATCATTTCTGCTACACTGGCAGGGCTAGGGGCCAGGACTCTCCTCTTCGGGTTTTTGGGGGATGTTCTAACTCCGGGTCGATAACAGGCACCACACCCGCAGTAGATGCGCTCGGTGTGAGGTCTCGCAGCAAGCTATCAAATACGGCGCATTTCTTGGCTTTTAAAAAAAACGCTATGCGTCGCCAGGTGTTTCATCGGATTCGAGGTGTTACCTCCTTTGACAGTATCACAGTATCAGCTTAAAGCACTTGTTGCAGGCTGCTGAGTTTGCATCTTTTGCTGTGAAGTACAGCCAGACTTTGACCGCTTCGCCTTGGACATTTTTAATCTGTAGCTCTGCTCTAACAGAACGTACGTACCCGGCCCCGCCTACTATCCTCGGAAACGTAAAATGATTGGCTAGAAGTGTATCACAGCTCAGGAAAAAAAAGCACCGAAATAAAGCACCGAAATAAAGCACCGAAATGTGCGCTGCTTTTCGGTCTGGTTACTACCGTTTATGTCAGAACCGGTGCCATCATGGCACCGGACACCGGTACCCATCCCTAGCAATAAATATTTATACTGGAAAAGAAAATCGTGAGAGAATCGTGATCTCAATTCTAAGCCAAAAAATCGTGATTCTCATTTTATGCAAAATCGTGCAGCCCTACTGTCACCTGTTCACAGAATGAGTCATCACTTGTTTTTGTTTAGCATTTAATGAACAAGTTCCAGGTCTTTATATTTACACAGGGAACATTTTTAAACTAAAACGTTTTTTAGCCATAAATAGTAATGCACACTGACATTTGTCTTTCTTTCAAAGGTTCAACACAAGAAGTGATTTAAATTAATCACAAACAGTTTGTTATCAAATGACAATTTTTCAGATTATGTCTTTATTTTGTTTTTGTTTTTTAGGCTGAGTGTCCCTGATCTCTCTGAAAGAGGGTATGAAGCTCTGTCCTCAGTTCTCAGCTCCCAGTCTTCTACACTGAGAGAGCTGGACTTAAGTAACAACAACCTGCAGGATCCAGCAGTGGAGTTTCTTTCTGCAGGACTGAGAAGTCCACACTGTAAACTGAATACTCTGAGGTGAGATCAAGTTATGTTGTGCTTTTCATGAATTGACAGAATTAACCAATAAGAAGCCACTAAATGGGGAAAAAAGTCAGTTAAACTTCTGTAATAGTTTTATGTTAGTGTCATCTCTTAGTGTTGACTAGGGCTGCATGATTTTGCATAAAATGAGAATCACGATTTTTTGGCTTAGAATTGAGATCACGATTCTCTCACGATTCTCTTTTCCAGTATAAATATTTATTGCACTTATTAACTGCACATCAACTTCATAACAGTTGAGACTGAACATAAAAACAATAAATAAACATAAAAACAACAAAATGTTGTCCTGCTTGAAATTCCGTCTCCACCGTTGCTCGACGCTGCGTGTACAGAGCAGGTAGTGCAACAATAGAAAAGTAGTTGCGGGACGGCACTGTGTAGTGTTTGTCTAGGGTGTTGATCGTTTTCCTAAATCCCTCGTTTTGCACAGTGTTGATGGAGCCATATCTTTGGTCAGGTGATAAGTAATAGCCTCCGTAGTTTCTTTGTGCCTGCGCGAGTTCGACGGGTATAGGGAAGCGCTGTATAAGGTTCCCGTTATTGATGTTTGGGTGGTTGACCGGGACGGATTTTCTCCTGTCACTTTCTCGTCATCCCTGACGTGCTCTCCGTTGTTTTTTCCTGCTAATTTTAGCATCACACGGCACAGCTTCTGTATCACGTGGTATAAGGCTCCGCCCTTATCATTTGTTGAGCAGGAAGAGTGAGCGCTTGTTTTCATGCAGAGTACGTCCCGGATCAAAATGCGGTACAATCGTCGTCTTTTTTTTTTTTTTTTTTTTTAAATCGTTGTCATTTGGAAATGAGATCGCACACAAGTATGAATCGAGATCGCGATTTTCTAACGATTAATTGTGCAGCCCTAGTGTTGACCTAGTGTTGCAATAAACAGGATTTATTGCAAAAAATCTAAAAACTCTTTAGTGCACCCTCATTGCAATTTAATAACAGTGTTTAATGTTTATGTGTCATTTTTCAGACTGAGTCACTGTAAGCTCTCAGAGAGAGGCTATGAAGCGCTGTCCTCAGCTCTCAGCTCCCAGTCCTCTAGTCTGAGACAGCTGGACCTGAGTAACTCTGACCTGCAGGATTCAGGAGTGAAGTTTCTGTCTGCTGGAGTGAAGAGTCCACGCTGTAAAATGGAAACTCTCAGGTCAGGATTTAAAATGTTCCACCGATGATCATGTTAAACCTGATTTCTATTACTGCATAAACAGTCAATTGATTTGAAAAAAGTCTTAATGTAGAAATTAGCGTCTGGGGTTTTTAGTGATATTTGTTCACTTTCTGTCTTTCATTTGCAATGAAATGTCCCATCTGCTCCTCTGAGTCCAAATTCTTTATTTTAGCAGTGCTTCATCCACCAAACCTTCTAGTTCGATTCCTGTATTCTGAAGGTTTTTACAGAGCTGTTTGTTCAGATATCAGAATTTGATTTTCAGAAAATTTTAGTAATAAAAATATGATCAATTGATTATTTCTGACTGAAAAGATGAAATATGTATTTGGTCATAGTGATATGACTCATTGCCTCACTTAAACATAAAATGTAAACAAAAATTCAAAACAATAGATTAATATAAAACTGAATTTGACTGTTGAGCTTAAAGTGAGCTTGAATGTTATTCACTTCCCGTTTTATTTTGGTAGTTATCGTCTCTGGTTTTTACTTTTACTTCCTCCCCCGACATTGTCTACATTAGTTTCAGCTGTAGAAGATTTATTGACTGTTTGATTTGTCACTTTTTTTAAAACTATAATTGTTGACTTATAAACTATTGCTAAAATGTATTTTTATTAAAATACCAAATAATTTATTACTTTATCATCTAATTAGATTATAATTCTGTAAATAGGGGAGATAGTGTGGTCTATGTGGGTTGTCTTCAGGTACTCTTCCTCCCACAGTCCAAGAACATGCATGCAAGGTTAACTGGAGATGTGTGATTGTGAGCATAAATTGTCTGTCTCTGTGTTTACCTGGCTACATCACCATGGTTACTGATGCTGAACCAATAACCTGGTCTGGATCAGGTTATGTTCAGAGTTTTTGTTTAAAATCAACTGAAGTGCCTCGTTTTCACTGATTCTTTCATTTACAGGAAGCTTTAAGTGTGATATAGATTCAGTTAGGGTTGCAAAGGAAATTTAGCATTAAATGTTCGAGTGAGTTAGCTCCCAGCTAACTAGCAAACCAGCTAACTAGCAAACCAGCTAACTGCACCCACAAGCTGCGACTGCGTCTTTCTAACAAGAGCGTCAGACACTCAGACTGGTTTTCTTTGTGGATGATGATTTATTCTCACTGATCCTTCATGATGATGCTGCCATCCACCCACTGCTCCTAGCAGTGTTGCCAACTCCTCAGTAAGGAAAATTGCTATTGGCTGTCCTAAAAGTTGCTGGAAGTCGCTGAATGACGTCATCGCCTAATTTGGATAAATGGTCATGCTAATGTAATTGTAACGTACGTTGTAGGAGAGAAAAATAACATCGTGGAAGCGACATAACGTGAGTAAAAAACGTCCTGGAATGCATTTAAATAAATAAATCATAGTTCTGTCTGTAACTATTACAACACTCTCACCACATTTGTTAACAATTCTCTCAACAAATGTGTTTCTCCTCGTTCTTTGTTATCCAGCTGAGACTTTGGGTATAAATGTGTCATAAACAGGAGAAAGCAGTGCAGGTTCAATGTAATCAAACCTCAGACTGAGTTCAAAATCATCACCTGTCCCTGATACCACGTCAGCACCAGAACCATGATGTGTTTACTCACATTTAAAAAGGTGGAGGTCAGTGTGAATGGACTGTTGTCATTGGTCTGAATGTGCCTCTATAAACATGTGCTCTTCATTATTGATGTTTTCCTAATGAACAGAAAATGAGACTTAATAAAATCCTCTGACTGTTGTTGGAGCAGGTTGGGTCCTGGGTTTGAGTCCCCCGCTGAACCACAGGGGCTTCTAGCTTTGTTTCACAGTGTATAGAACAACAAATAAAACCAAATCTCAAAAAAACGCATCAAACTTTGAGGGTTGAACCAAGGATGAGGAAGCAGACTCGGCCCCAAACAGCTGGATATATGGATGTTACCACAGCAACCACAGCAGTGTGCTCTCAGTATATTTAGTTGTATAAAGGTGTTTGTGGTGTGTTGCAGCTGAAGCAGCCTCATGTATGTTGACACAGGGAGAAAATAGTGTGAGGACACTGTTCACAGCAGTCACAGCTCGCTGCCTTCAACAGTCTCTTCCTTCCTTGTTTGGATGTCACTGATATCATCTTCTGCTCTCACACTGACCACCTGTTGGAGCTAACATGCTAACATGGAAGCCGCAGGTATGCCACCTGTGGCAGCTGAGGTCACGTGATCTGAGTGTTTGAACCACACGTTGGAGCAGCGTTTCCAAACATCTGCACTTCAGAAGCTCCAAAGTGTGGAAACGTCACTGTGGAGCATCCCAAGAGATTTTCTTGCCTCTGCAAAGCTAAGCTTGCAAACAGCACCATAGTTTGTCAATCCCAACCAATCAGAGCGCTCCTTATGTCACGTCACATGACGCGTGTGTTTACCTCTTTGATTA
>NC_140543.1:36877741-36897741 GCF_057382185.1 Mchenga conophoros | reverse complement strand
TCACATCAGGTCGTCACCAACACTGGACATTTTGAAAAGCCGGTTGGAAACACATTTGTACTCTGTAGCTTTCAATCCTGACCAGTCTTTATAGTCATTACTGTGTATGTTTCCTATTTTCTCTCTACTCTGTGCAGCACTTTGGCTCAAGCTGTTTTTAAATGTGCTGATAAATAAATGTAGATTTCTTTGAATAAAACAGTGGAGCCGAGCTTTGAGCTCAGTGTGTAACAGTGTGTGTGTGAGAGCCATGTAATGTCCATGTGCATGCTGACTGTGCTGCTCTGACCCCCCTCCTCCTTTCAGGGTGGAGCCTGCTGGAGTCCGATGGTTGAGACCAGGTCTGAGGAAGTGTAAGTGTGTTTTTAATGGGATTCATGAAAACAAAGCAGCACACATTCAACCATCTTCATCATGTCAGTAGTCATCATCAAAGTGTCAATCAATGAACAGATGATGGATCAATAACTGCAGCTGGATTGTGTTTGTTCTCTCCATCAGATTCCTGTCAACTCACAATCGACACAAACACAGTGAACACAAACCTCCAACTGTCTGACAACAACAGGAAGGTGACACGTGTGGAGGAGGTTCAGTCATATCCTGATCATCCAGACAGATTTGATGTTCCTCAACTACTGTGTAGAAATGGTCTGACTGGTCGCTGTTACTGGGAGGTCGAGTGGAGAGGAGACGTTAATATATCAGTGAGTTACAGAAGCATCAGAAGGAAAGGAGGCAGTGACTGTGTGTTTGGATTCAATGATCAGTCCTGGAGTCTGATCTGCTCTGATGATGGTCCTCAGTCTGTCTGGCACAATAACAGAGTAACATCCATCTCCTCCTCCTCCTCCTCCTCCTCCTCTGTCTCTAACAGAGCAGCAGTGTATGTGGACTGTCCTGCTGGCACTCTGTCCTTCTACAGAGTCTCCTCTGACACTCTGATCCACCTCCACACCTTCAACACCACATTCACTCAAACTCTTTATCCTGGTTTTAGGTTCAGTCCCTGGTCTCCTGGTGACTCAGTGTCCCTGTGCTGAGTGGAGTGTAAAGAGTGTCTCCTGTTACAGAAACACTCTGACTGTTGAACAGATAGTTCAGTCTGTACATGTCTGTCTCTTTCACTCACAAACACGTTTTCAGATTCATGGATTCAATCAGTTGATGTTTGAAACTCTTCTAAATGATTCCTTGTAAACTTCTTCCTCTTCAGTCACAAACAAACAGGAAGTGATGTCACATGTGTTCCTGTCCACACAGCAGAATGAGTCTATTGCTGACAGTGATGTACAAACAGAGTGAGCATTTCTGAGGCCCAAAATAAACTGAGTAGTTCACTGAATGAACAATGGACTGTGAGCTCAGTTCCTTCATCATTAGTATGGATTATATATGTATATGTATTATATTAGTATCATATATATCAGGTGCTGCTGCTTTCAGTCATTGTGCAAATGTGCTGTTTGTAAGCTTGTAAAGCTGCAGTCAGCTGAGACTGAAGAAGTCACCTGATCAGTGAGCAAACGTTTCTGAAAACGTCCAGATGAACAGAATCAACCTTTTGGGATCAGCCAGCAATGCAGCATCATTGTTGTTCAGCTTCAGAGGTTTGCAGGAATGAACTGATGACCAGAAACAGCTGCAAAGTCCAAGAAAATACCAGCTGGAGTTCAGCTGCATTTGAAGAAGTCAAAGAAAAGTAAGGATGGCAAAGGGCGACGTTTTCTTCCAAAGAGCTGCAAACATGGTCGACGCCTCATTAGAAGAATCATCTGGACGTTTGTGAGGAACTCTAACCAAGAAAGCAACGTCACACAGATCCAACAGACAGTTTCCATGACTGCAAGTGTTGAGTGGAAAAATGCTACATTGCATTATTGCATCCTCTCACCACAGGAGGCGCTGTTGGCACCACTGCTGATCAGCTGTTCTCTGATGATCTGATTGATACTGTGAATAACGGGACTCACTGAACTCTGTGACACAGTGAAGATTACAGAGTTTAACTTCAACATCTGACTGACGTCACACAGACAGAAGGATGAACCAGTGAGGCACAGAACACAGTTACTGGAGATACTGGATCAGCTCCATGTGAACCTCTGATGGAGAAGCTGCTGAGCCAGAGAAACATCAGGACATGACAGCAGCTGCACTTATCTAACAACATGTAGCAGAGCTGATCTATGTTAGAGGATCTATCACAGCAGCTGAAGCCAAAGTCCAACACTGGATACCAGCTGAGCCTGTGCTGAGTGTAGTGTTACAGGAAAAGGGCAGAAACACTGGTAGCTCCCAGTGATGCTGACTGGGGCACAGAGCTGAATGATGCAGCATCAGGACACTGTTTCAGTCTGACTGACAGAGAAACCTGTAGCTGTATCTACATGTGAGGCAGAGGCCACACAAGCAGCTTTCTATGTTTCACAGTGACTGAGATCTTCAGTGGGGGTGGACATGCTCCTGTACAGACCTCTGAGGAGAACCAAGGTGCAGTCAAAGAGTCCAGTCTGTCCTCACAGATGTGAACATGTGCTTTCATCAGGTCTGCTGTCAGCTAGCAGGCTCACATCAGAATCACTGTTCCTGAAAAACACAGTCTGTGTGACATCATCAGTCAGCTGATGGTCCCAGATCTGAATGGTTTCTGTCTCTACTGAGGAAGTCAGAGAATATCACTGAGGTGTGGATCAGGTCTGAGTGAGCTGTGGAGGGACAGCTTTAAACAGTCCACAGGTCTCACGTCCTGCTCAGTCTGCTAGCAGATACCTCGTATTGTTCCAGATGTGCTGACATCAGCAGCAGCACAGCTGTGTGATACCATGAATCTCAGTTATTGATCCAACACACAGTAAATACAAAGATCAGGATTTCTGAGAGTAATCATTATGAGTCTGAACACATGATCACTGAATGTTAGTCTCCACAATAATAAGCTAACACAAGCAAACACAGCTTTCAGCTCTTATTTTGAAACTGGCTTATTTAGAGAGCTGTGATGTGAGCGTGCCTGGCTCTGAGGCACTTGGGTCAGCCTCTGTTGTTTAGAAGTGTTACAGACTGTGAATGACACAGACCTGTCAGTTTCCATGTTTGTCTGTAACACAGCTCAGGGCTCCATGCTGAACGCATCCATCCAGTGTTATTGATCCAGGACTGATACCAGCATTGGGATCAATACAACACACAATCACATGTGTCCACGTGATGCAGTTTGAAGAGCAATCAGATGTCTCTGTATGAGGAGGCGGGGTCACAGGAGGTTCACAGAAACTCTGCAGCAGCATCATCAGCTCACATGGAAACTTTGATGATTCACTTCTGTGGTGTTTTTACACAAACACGTCACAAAATTAGCTCCACCTGTTTTGTGAGCTTTGAGTTTCTTGTCTTCATCCTGGATTCTTGTGTTGCTGTTTTTACACACAGATATTTCCTGGTTGGTTACTCAAAGCTTTCCAACACAGGCCTCTGTGCTGCCATCTGGTGGACAAACATGTGAAGTGCAGCGTGAAGCTACAAATGAAACTGCTTCAGCTACGTGTATATACAACATACTATAACCTATATAACTATATGTATAGTGTATTATGTAGGTTTTAGAGCTGGGGGTAGAACTGCTGATGGCCTGGTTGTTATTTATGTTCCCCATGGTTCACCAGCTCTCACACAACATCAGCACCAATGATCCACGTCCTTATAAACCTCTGAATCAGGTCCTGAAGCAGTGACGTCCTGAGTGAAGACCTCACTGATCACATGACTCTGGTCACCTGACTCAGTGTTTCTGAAGCAGTGTGCTGGGTTTTTAAAAATCCGTGGCTGCTGCCTGATGTTGGGCCCACAGAGGAAGACGACTCACTCGCTCTTCTTCACTTCCTCCTTAAACATGTGGAAGGAGAGCAAAGTGCTGCCAGACTCTTATTTCTGACAGGAACAGAAGAAACCACAGCAAACTGTTGCAGTTCTTCATCTTCATCACAATCTGTTTATTTCTGATGGTGACTTCAGTCTGAGGTTTGAAGTTTCCATGTCTGTGTGATGTGTGGTGTGAAGGCTGCTGGTTAAACTGGGACGCACTGAGTGCTCATAGAGAGATGCTCCATGAGTCCCAGTACAGACTACAAACATGGTGGAAACTTAGCTTTGATATCCACACACTCTGCACGTCTGTGAGTAACTGTGATGAAGATGTGCAGAGATCTGTGTCCAAACAGGAGAAAGACTGTAAAGACTCTGTGCTTCTAACAGCCTCTGTTAACATATGTGAGGCTGTTTGTTGTTGTTGCCATGGAGCTTTGCACTGTTTGGGTCAGCAGGTCATGTGATCAGGTTTGTTCTGCTGGACGATGGTTCAGTGTCAGGTTTGTTTGCATTCATCAATAAATATCTAAATCAATCAAAGACTCCATGTTTGTTCTTTCATCATGTGACCTCTGCTCATCCATCTCTGTGTGTATCAGGATACATTTAGTTCATAATACACAGAAAAATCAGAGTTATTACCTGTAATAAATGTGAAAGATTCCTGCAGTGATAACCAGGCAGGACTGAAACACATCCAAGCTGTCACCACGGTAACAGCACCGTCCATCCACAGGTGAGGGGAGGAGCAAAAAGAGGGACTTTCACCATACATACATACATACATACATACATACACCACAGTTGACAGGTAACCCTATTGGAGTCGCCAATAGTGACTAGAGATGGCACGATACCACTTTTTATGTCCGATACCGATATCATAAATTTGGATATCTGCCGATACTGATATGAATCCGATATAGTGTTTTTAATCAATAAAACTGTTTTTTAATATCTTGCTGCATTTTGTATAAGTTCATACTCAAGTTTAAATAACCAACAACACTAAAGCTATTCTGTTAGACCTGTATGCAAAAAATATTTCATAGTTCAGCAACACTGATCAATCTAATAAACTTAAACCTGCTCCATCCTCCCTATTCTGGCATTTTAAAGAGTACTTAGCTTAAGCAACCTCACTAACAGGGTGCCAACTCCCAGTAACAAAAAAAAATGTATTGATGCAATGTTGAACATTATTACACAGGAGAAACCAACTACAGTAAAATAATGACAGCGTGACGTCTCTGCCTTTGTAAACAGAGGGACAGTAACTGCGTGTAAACCTGCAGACAGTCAGATTAACAGTATTTCGTCTCTATCATTCTGCCATTCTGCCATTCATCTCATGTAAACAATAACGTGGCCACAGCGTGACGTGAAAAAAGGCGCATACCTTTGACGTTGCGTGACAAACTCTGTATTCCTCGTCCACACGTAAACACAAAAAGGGTTTTAAAAAATCCCAGTTTTCTGTGAAAACGCCGTTTACGTGGACGAAACAGCTGCGTGTTCAGAAACACCCGTGTAGGTGCGGACGCAGCGTAAAAGAGTTAGTAGTTTATTTTCTTACTGCCTGTAATTTATTGCAGATTACTTGTATTTGCAAACATTTTTCTTGTAAAACAAAGGGGGCGCAGCAGAAAAAGTTTGGGAACCAGTGCTGTAACTATGAGACAGATGGCTGACACACGAACCTGTGGGAAGTAACATGTTTGTAGAAATGTGAAAATGTTCATGCCATAATCCCTCCCATGTTTCCGTGTGGCACTGTGGAGTAATGCACAATTCTTCCAAACACGGACAAAATATGTAGAGGGAGATTTGTTACAAGGTGTGTTGTAATCCCAGAACAGTGAAGATTACATAACAGAAGAGCTTCACAGCTCGTCAGGCAGCAAGTGGACACTGAAGAGTGTGTGCGCCTTATCAGAAGGAAAACTGTTCTCTGCACCTGAGATAAAGGATCGTATAAAAGAAGAGCGAGCGCTCCCTGAGGTCTCCGACTTCTTAGACATTTGAACCTAGACAGGAGACGTGTGAGAATGGCAGGAGAGGACAAAAGGAGAGATGAACGAACTGCTGGAGGATCAGAAGGAAAGCAAAACAGGTTGGAGACAAATCAGTTGCTCTTTAATAAAATGGATGAAGCAGCATGTACACTTGTGAGACATGCATGTGTGAGGTCAGGTAAACCTCTACAACATGCTGAAATGCTGCTTCTAACACAGAATAGACCGACGAGCATTAATCGTGTATCCCCACAGGATGGAGCCCGAGGCTGACGACCAGCGAGTGGAGCGAGGCCCAAAGAAGCGTGGCGTGCTGCCCAAACGACTGCTGATAATGTCGTCTGTGGCTGTTGTGCTCATCGTGCTGCTGACTGTCATCGTTGTACCTGTTGTGCTGCTCACTAAGACGCCAGGTACATTTTTACAATATGTACGATTTATATGATAAAACAATGATGCAACTTTGTTTATGATCCAGATGATGAAACATACCTGAGTAAATGTATTTATTACTCATCACCAGAGGTACATTTCACAGTACTTTGTACTTATATACTGTATTATATACAACTGCAATAATATCAGAGTCCAGCTGGAGCTGGTTGCAGCACCTGTGGCCTTCAAAGCATTTTCTCTGCATTGGATCTGAGCAGCACGGTGGCACGGTGGTTGCCGCACAGCAAGAAGGTCCTGAGTTCAATTCCACCATCAGGCCGGGGTCTTTCTGTGCAGAGTTTGCATGTTCTCCCCGTGTTTGCGTGGGTTCTCTCCGGGTACTCCGGCTTCCTCCCCCCGTCCAAAGACATGCAGCTTGTGGGGATAGGTTAATTGGATAATCCAAATTGCCACTAGGTTTGAATGTGCGAGTGAATGTGAGTGTGAATGGTTGTCTGTCCCTGTGTGTTGGCCCTGCGACAGACTGGCGACCTGTCCAGGGTGGACCCCGCCTCTCGCCCTATGACAGGTGGGATAGGCTCCAGCGCCCCCCGCGACCCTGAAAAGGATAAGCGGAAGCAAATGGATGGATCTGAACAACAGTCAAATCTGAGCAGACGTGCCAAAGCTTTGTTTCTTGTTTTCTGTTTGCACCATAGTTCTTCCAAATGTTTCAGTTCAGGATTTTTTAACTGCTGTCATGTACACCATCAGTAAACTGTGACATTACTGCTTTTACCTAACCTAATCATCACCACGTTTCACTGTAAAGACCAGGGCGCTGCTTTAGTTGGATGAGCAGGCGACCACGTGCAGCACGGTTTGAGTCCGACCTGCGGCCCTTTGCTGCGTGTGTCCCCCTCCTTCCTCTTCACCGTGTCTGTCTAATAAGGCCAAACACAGACTGTAGGCTTAGCCGTGGTTCTGAAAGTCGAATGGAAGCTCAAAGTGCACGACTGGCAGTGTTGTGACATACATACCTACTGCATGTAGAGTTCACCTGAGTGTACAGCGACAGTAAGATGTCTTTGCACAGGTGAAACAGCCCACAGTGTTGCAGGGTTTCACAGGGTGCTGCAGCCTCCAGCAGTGTGCCTTCTCCAAACGTAACACTTAAATACTCGCTGTGTCAGCATCACAACTTTATATTGCTGCTGCTAAAATCAGTGATTACAGTGATCAAAGTTCATTTGATATCATACTGCAGCTCATTGCAATGCCATGATGCATGAGTGCTCATCATTTGGCTTCTGGTCTTATGACAGGACCATAGTCATGTGGACAAAAAGTACACGGCTGCTTTGAACTGTGTGACTTTTGAATCAACTGACATGAAATGTGTAACAAAGATAATGTTACACGATGTGTTTTGTGCTGTTAGACCTTGGTCTCTTTGAGTAATATGTGACAGTAGCTTCTTTAAAAAAGACACTAAGAAAAAAGCATTCAGAGTCAGAACCAGACACGGAGAAGCTGCATTCAGCTTTTATGCTCCTTATATCTGGAACAAACTCCCAGAAAGCCTCAGATCAGCTGAAACACTCAGTTTATTTAAATCCAGGTTGAAGACTCACCTGTTCTCAGCTGCATTTGAATAAAGCACCAAATCCACACTTTAAGCTTAAATTTCAAAACTAACATTTAACTACTGATTTTATCTGTTTTGATTTTATATACTGTTTTGTTTGTTTGTTTGTTTGTTTGTTTGTTTGTTTGTTTGTTTGTTTGTTTGTTTGTTTGTTTGTTTGTTTGTTTGTTTGTTTGCTTGCTTGTTTTAATCAATTTTAAATCATGCTTTTTATTTGTTCTTGTTTCTAATGTCTCTGTAAAGCACTTTGAATCACCTTGTTGTTGAATTGTGCTATACAAATAAACTTGCCTTGCCTTCATGAGTATCTGCAACCTTCTTTAAAAGCCAAATCCCATCTGTCTCGCTTCAGCTGACAGAATCTTTAAGCTGAAGAAATGAATGAACTTTAAACAAGCTGCTCTCCCAACAAAGAGCAGCCTCCCCAAACACACCGTCGGCTGTTTTAGCTGAAAGCTCCCAGTTCTGCTGTGACAGGGACTACGTACCTATGACTCCGTCACTGTCTTGCTGTCCAATCGTGTTCCTCAGCTCCGTCTTCTGCCTCGTTCTCTGGTGGAGACATGCTGGAGTACTTGGTGCAGACGGGGAACATCAGTGAAGCGGACGGCCTTTTGGCTACGTGGTTTCACCGAGCCAACAGCAAGGAGGACATGTACAAAGCGCTCATGGGTAAAAACACTCACACAGACAACACTGCATTATTTGATGGTGTCGGTGCCTGAACCTACAGTCAGGTACAGACAAAACAAGCACCGCCTCCTGTCATCTTTCCATCTTGGAAGCTGATGTCACTCTCATGGGTTATGGGACCCCTGATGAAAAGCCAGTGCCGATCATGGCACACCCTCCCGACATATATAGTGACAACACTCTCGACGAATGGTTAGATGCTGTACTGGCTTCTGGAAAAGGTACAGATCAGAACTGTTTCCACAGAAAGTCCATCTGATCACAGTTTTTAAAGGCGTGTTCGTTTGCAGGCATCAAGTTGGACTTTAAGGCTCTGGAATCAGTGGGTTTGTCACTGGACCTGCTTAAACAAAAGGAAAGCAACAAGGGAATAAACAGACCTGTGTGGCTGAATGCAGACATCCTCAGAGGCCCCAACGTCCCAAGCTTTGTAGCTCCAGTCAATGGAAGCAGGTAGACCGGACACAGACCCTTGGACAGAGTTCAGAATTAGGAAGGGAAAATGTCTAACATCTAAAGACTGATCGGGAGGTTGGTGGTTCGATCCCTGGATCCTCCAGTCTGCATGCCAAGTGTCCCTGGGCATGATACTAGCCCCAGGTCGCTCTCCGATCTCAGCACGAATGTAGTTAGGAAGCACTAAAAAGCTTAGAAGAAAGTGACTGGGTGAGTGTGGTGTGGAGACTTGGGAGAGCAGGAAAGTGCTACGTAAGAATCAGTCCATGTTTATGTCTCCCTCTTTTTTCAGGTTTTTGGAACTCATTCAGGACAAGTTTCCAGATGTGACTTTGTCTCCTGGGTGGAAGGTATGGCACGCTCGCAGTAAGAACCCCATTGAACCATTATACCAGGCATGTGACGAGGTTCTGGGAATGTTCCTGTCAGAAACAGGAAGAGACTCAAGGAATCCTGAACTGACATTTATGAGAGAATTCAAAGCTGGAAGAAGAACTTTGAGCTTCAAAAAGATCCTTTGAGCTAAAGTAGACAAAACAGCTTTTATGTTCCTGTGATCCCTAAAATGAAAGACAGTTGAATTAATGTTGACATGCATCACCCATCAAGAGTTTGGACACCTTCTCATTTCATGGTTCTCTTTATTTCTACTACTTTCTACACTGTAGATACTGAAGACATCAAAGCAAGATATATGGAATTATGTAGCAAAGAAAACAATGATAACTCTAAAATACATTTAGAGTCCTGTGAGTAGCCGCCCTTTGTTTTGTTGACAGAGCTGCGGCCTTCTCTCAGCTTCATGATGTCGTCACCTGAGATGGTTTCACCTCACAGGTGAGCCTGTCAGGGTTCATTGGTGGTGTTGGGACCATCAGTCGTGTTGTGCAGAAGTCAGGGCTGTTAGCTGTGTACCAACCTATTTGACAACTGTTGAAATTCATATTATGGCAACAACCAATGAGCTAAGTAAAGAGAAACAACAGCCCATCATTACTGTAAGAGCTGAAGGTCAGTCAGTCGGAAACTTTGAATGTGTCCCCAAGTGCAGTCAGAAAAACCATCAAGACTACGATGAAACTGTCTGACATGAGGACGCCCCAGGAAAGGAAGACCAGGAGTCCCTCTGCTGCTGAGGATACAATCATCCGAGTCACCAGCCTCAGAAATCACAAGTTAACAGCAGCTCAGATTAGAGCCCAGATAGATGTCACACAGAGTAGAGACACATCTGAGTAGAGTAGAGACTGTACAAATCAGGCCTTTATGGTCAAATAGCTGATGAGAAACCACGACTAAGGAAAAGCAACAAGCAGAGATTTGTTTGGGCCAAGAAACACAAGATGAGTCCAAATTGGAGAACTTTGGTTCCACTTTGTGAACGATGGTCTCTACATGTACGGTTCCCACTGTGAAGCATGGGGTTGATGGTTTGCTGGTGTGGGGGGCTTTACTGGTGACACTGGTGGAGATTTATTTAAACTGAAGGCACACTGACCCAGCATGGCTACCACAGCATCCTGCAGCAACATGCCATCCCATCATGGAGAGTGATGGAGGCCTGGCCTCCACAGTGGAGATGGTAAACACATGGTTTATATTTTTGACTGAATAACAGCTGTATGTGCTTTATTTCTTTAGGTCCTCTATATTCACCAGCTCACAAACGAAACCTACTCCAGAGCCACGGTGGAAGAAATGTACAACATGATCAAAGACGTACCTCAAAGGGTAAGTGTGAATCCAGGTTTCAGTGGTCCCAGTTCAACACGCTCCCATCCCAACACGCCTGGGACAAATCGTCGGTGTGTTGCGTGCTGGGATGAGAACGCTCTGAGGTGTCGGAGAACGGCAGAGCTGACTGGTCAACGTTTCGTCTCTTAGGTGACGTTCCCAGTCCACGCCATGCTGGTTCGCAGCGGCTGGCAGCACCTGAGCTGGCTCCTCAACCAGTCACCACGGTAACAGATAACTTCCACGTTTACTATGGCAATGACTGGAAATCTGCTAATCAAACCAGTAACTGGGGGCTGCTCGCTGCCCATGAGCGCCACAGACTGACTGTCATGTTTTGTGTCTAGGTTCAGCCTGACTTTGTGGCAGGGCTCTGTTAACCCCAGCGTCAGCGACCTGCTGTTTGTCCGTGACAACACCCACCCGTGGCAAGTCTACTATGACATATATGAACCCACGCTGTCAGAATTTAAGCAGGCTGTAGGTGAGGAGCGTTCATATGGAGCAGACTTACACAGACTATGTTTGGGTAAAATAATAATTGTGTGTGTGTGATTTATTCAAATCAACAGATTTGTTTTCAGTGAGTTCTGACTGTTGTTGAAGACTAAAGAAAAACATTATTAGAAAACTACATGAAAAATCATTGGAAACTGAACCTTCTGCTCATTGTGTGCATTTGTTTAAGCTTCTTCTGAGATGAAGAGTTTGCTTCTGTTTAGTTCTTCCTGGTTCATTGTGTGTGTTCACAGGTAAGCAGGACAGCGTGAGGAGGTTCTATCCTGGAGGAGATCTGATGGAGTTTCTCCACCCAGGTTACAGCTCAGACCTCATGAACCGCCTGGCTGTGCCTTTGCTCCCCGTCACCGGCCGGGCCTCCCTGCTCCGTCAGCTTTCAGGCAGGTTTTACACCTCAGGGTTTATAACCTGATTTTAACGGGCCAGACTGAAACGCCCGGGCAAAGCACGCTCTCAAAGTTGTACTTTACATATGCTAGCGACATCTGGTGGTAACATCATGAATGACAGCGGGGCACTGTCGCCAGAAACACCAAGAAACTGCCTCATTTGTGCCACGAAGCATTCAGAGATCCCTCGTGAGTTTTTTCTCAAGGTATTTTTAAAGTGAACTTGCTGTATGCACTGAAGTCATGTGGCAGCTGAACCTTTCGTTCACATCGGTCATCAGGATGATGTTCTTAGTGACTCTTGGTGGCAGAAAAGCTGATGTCCTGGGATTTTGACCGTTACAGTAACAATTGTGAAAAACGCAAACTATCTGTTGTTTTGGTAGAAATGAAAGCGCCAGAAGTGTTCACAGCTGTGCTGAGCAGAGAATACAGAGCACAGCTGCTTGATCAGAAATCAGTGTTTGAAGCCGCAGTGGACCGAGGCGGCGTGTTGGACAACGGGGAAGTGACTGCTGCAGAGGTGCGGCTAACATTTGGCCCTTTGAGTATCAGTCGTGGTCACAGCCTGTCCGTCCCTTCACAGCTGCGGTCTCCTCATCACCTCATGATAATGCAGCATGTCACAGATCAGCTGTTCATCCTGATGATGTCAAACTGTAAACCTGCACATGCTGCTGTCGCACCACCTTAAAGTCACACTGATACTCTGTTTCACTAACAGGTGGGGGCAGCGGGATGCTGGTCGTTCGTGTGACCTCTGACAGCAGTCGACCTGGAGTCCTTCTGGTAGAAGGTTCTGGAAGGAGCTCAGAGCTCCTCACACTGCAGGTATATCTGTAGATCACCAGCCAACCACCAGCCAGGTTACATTTTTATTAAGGCCAATCATGTGTGTGTTCTCAGGATGTTATTCAGACCCTTGGGCAGGCTGCTGATACCTCCTGGGGAATTTACCTGAGGGTCCAGAGTCAGCAGCTGCTGGAGGCTTCTCTTAACCTGCTGCAGTCAGCCTACGGGGCCGACGAGCTCCACAGGCCTGTGTGGATCAGCATGGAGGGCTTACAGAGCAGCGACAGCACAGCAGTAAGCACATCTGATCCCCCCGAAGCAGTGTCTGCAGACAATACGTTAATAAAGAACAGAGCAGACGCATGTCACGTTTAACACACCTGGCTGGAAATCCATCCAACTAGAATCGAGCAGGTGTAAATGTTGGAGCCTCCTCGAGGGTCCACCCTGGCTGGGAAACTATCACACCCCCACAGAGAGAACAGTTGTATAAGCTGCATGTTTGTCAGACGGTCCCCAAGCAAATGCAATCCTCTGTTCGTCATGAAGGCTTTTTAGCTGCTCAGGCTTGGTCAGCCAAGCTCAAGTTCACTCCAACAATGTCCAGTGCCGATCCAGTTAGACGATGGAAACGTGTCATTTTAGGCTGTTTCATAGTCGTCCTTCTCTTTGCTCCAGGTCTTTGTGTCCACAGTCGAGCGCCTGTTTCCATACGTCACTGTAGTCCTGGCTGAGCACAGATGGCCTCCTCGGATCCCAGCGGCGGTGTCACAGAGGGTGGCTCTACACCTGAATGCAGCCTCGCTGCCCCACGGGGCAGGAGCAGCTTTATGCTTTACTGGGAATGATGGACAAATACGACTTTATAATTGAGGTGGACACAAAGAAAGGTGGTGCAGCTGTCACTGTGGTGAAGGAGCTCCGTGCACAGCGTGCAGGCAGAGCAAGCAGAAGCCTGTATATTCTACCTCAGTGATCAGAGCACGTGTGGGCTGAGAGCAGGTTTAAATGTGCTTTTATAGTCACCACAGAGTCTCAGTGTGTATATAAATGCTGCTGCTTTGGGTTGCTGAAGTTAACATCATTATACTGTATATATATGATTCAATGATTATTATAAAATTCATAATAAATTCTATTAAAGGAACCAAGTCCAAAACCAGAATTAGCCTCTTAGCCTGTGTGAGCCTGTCCGAGGTTTGTGATTCAGCAGCAGCTGAACACGTATGAAACACTCTCCTGCTGCAGCTAACATTTCACATGCAGCCCGCCTCTCTTACTGACTGCAGCACTGCATTATTTGCATCCATAAATGTGTCTTTAAAGTGTCACAGGTGGCATCAGTGCTCTCAGAGGCTCACTTGGTACTTTTAATGCTGATTTTTGAACGTTTACAACAAAGAAAATCATCCATCACTCGATTAAAACAAGGAAAAATACAACACAGCACTTTATTGTAGTTCAGTGGAAAAAGTGAATATTCATGTTTTAAACCAGCACGTCATGTTGAACTGCAGCAAACAGTTATAGTGTTCAAATGAACCTGCATTAAGTACAAGCCCACACCTGTACAGCTGTTACAGTCATGTACCTTTAACCTACAAACATGAACAGCAGCTCAGTCACTGACACAGCGGCTGATTTTACTCACTTAACACGTCGATTGTTACTGCTGACCTTTGTATCAATCCATGAAATGATCATAAAGTCTTCCCGCCACATAAACCAAGCAGGCTGTCCCCACAGTAGCGTCTGGTGCTGAGGAGAGCCTCGGACAGGCTGCTGCCACTGTCACAGTCTGTTCCTGGTCAAGTACTGGCTGCAGGAGCAGAAGGTGTGGTAGAAAGAGGAGGACAGGCCGGCAATATCTGTGGAGATGTAGGGAAGGACCTCCGGAGACGCCTGGTTAAAGTAGCTGATCTGAAAGAAAGACAACATACTAATAACAGCCAGCTGTGATAAGAGCACATGTACGACTGCTGCTTTTCTCACCAGGGACTTGTTGTCTTTGGTCTCCAGTATGGTGAATCCAGCACACAGAACCTCTCCTCTGTTATAGCCTTCAGTGGGAGGGTGAGTGGGCAGGGACACGGAGCGCAGGGCGATGACATACGGGTCTCTGAAGGAAAACAGAAAGGGAACGCATCAGGAAACCCTGCAGGACACAGGTGGATGGATCTGGCTCTACTGACCCGCTGCCACATGGCTTCCTTTTGGAGGCCAACAGGATGAAGTCCTGGAGAATCCCTTTTGCCTGATTGGCTGCAGTGGGAGATCCCATCGCGCCATGACGCACCGATGGAGTCACCACACGATATATGAAGTCATCGTTGTCGACCAGCTGAATCAGCTCGCACTTCCTGTTTGAGGAAACACATACACACTGTTAAAAAGGGGACTGGCAGCACTGTTTAAAGACTAAGCTGCAGTTCACTCCACAGGTATCCACGCAGAGGCAAACAGCTGCTTCTGTGCTTCACCAGCTGAGGGGTGGAGCTCGTGCATAGGGACACTGAAGGGGAAAACTACATAACAAAGGGCTTGGTGATGACATCACCCAGATCTCCACCCATCTCTGCTGCTTATCCTTCTCAGGGTCGCAGGGGGTGGAGCCTATCCTAGCCGTCTTAGAGGCAGGGTACACACTGGACAGGTCGCCAGTCGGTCGCAGGGCTAAACACGAGAGTTTCCAGTTAACCCAACCCACTAACTGCATGTCTTGGACTGTGGAGGAAGCTGGAGGACAGGGGGGAACCCAGGGGGGACGCAGGGGGAACCCAGGGGGACGCGGGGCGAACCCAGGGGGACACGGGGGGAACCCAGGGGGACGCGGGGGAACCCAGGGGGACGCGGGGCGAACCCAGGGGGAACGCAGGGGGAACCCAGGGGGACGCGGGGGGAACCCAGAGGGACGCAGGGGGAACCCAGGGGGAACGCAGGGGGAACCCAGGGAGACGCGGGGCGAACCCAGGGGGACGCGGGGGGAACCCAGGGGGGACGCAGGGGGAACCCAGGGGGACGCGGGGGAACCCAGGGAGACGCGGGGGGAACCCAGGGGGGACGCAGGGGGAACCCAGGGGGGACGCAGGGGGAACCCAGAGGGACGCGGGGGGAACCCAGGGGGACGCGGGGGGAACCCAGAGGGACGCGGGGGGAACATGCAAACTCCCCGGCCTGATGCAATGATAGCATATTAGATGGAGTTGTAAATCTAAACTCCACATCACTGCATAAACAGCTCGTGCTCCACCTTACAATCCAACGTATTAAAAACCCTCGCTTGGGGCAGACTCCTGCCGCGACGTTCCACCGGAGAACCACGGCCTCTGAACCATCCATCCAGTCCTTATTAAGGGTCAGACTGTGATGAAGCCAACAGGACTGCATCATCTGCAAAAACAAGGAAGCTGCCCTCCTCACATCAGCTACACTTAGAGATCCTGTTCGTGAATATCACACACAGGATCGGTCACACACCCTCGAGTCCTCCTACTGAGGAGCAGCCACAGCTTTCACTCCATTTCTAAATGGACCGCTGCGATACACCCCACAGACGCCGTCCTGGTACCTGGTTGTCCGAGTCTACAGAGCACTTATAAACCTCTCTCCAGACGTCCTGTGAGGGTGAAGATCTGGTCCGGTGTCCCACAGCCAGGATGGAATGGGGGCCCAGATCTTCTCAACAGTGAGTTAACGCCTCCTTTTCAGCTCTGTGAAAAATAACTTTCCAGGGGAAGCTGAGCACTGCGATACCTCAGTGACCGATCCACAACATCCAGTTATTGTTTTAAAACTGGGATTTCCCACAGTGGTCTGCTCCACCAGCACAGGCCCACGGTGTTGACGGCATCGGAGACAAAGCTCCGCCTCCTCCACAGACGAGGGGAGTTTGGGTTCAAGAGCTGCTCACCACGTTCTTTCCACCACCTGCTGGTCATGAGATCAATGCAAAGCGTAAGGCTGCAAATCTAAGCAGCTAGGATGAGCTTCATCTGCAGGCTGGCTCGGCTGGGGGAGAGCCACCGTTCCCCTTTTATGTAAACGTGAGAATAAAGAGACAGACAGGCCCTCACAGCTAATGTCACTTTAACCTTAACATGTCAGCCTCAGTGCAAAGTGAGCAGCATGAACCTAAACCACACGTCGCTTATTTTTAACCCTGAACCTCAGAAAAGTCCATCATTGGAATCGGAGAACAATACCGAGGCAGCGAGTCGAAACAGGCCGCGCACAGAAACCGCTGAACTTGACTCGTAGCAACGGGCAAACAGACGAGTCCCAGAGTCTTACTTGTAATGCGAGTCCCAGCTCGGCCTGTTGCTCAGCTCGGCGAGTAAATCAAAGGCTCTGTGAGCAGGAACGTCCACCTCACATTCAATCTTGAAACTCAGCATGGACTTCTGCTCCAGGGTGTAAAGCTGAACCTGTGAACACAACATAAAGCGCCGATGGGCAGACTCACACAAACAAACAGCTCATTAGTGAGACGCACATACCTGGTCCTTCTCACAGCTCAGGCGCCAGCTGCTTCTGGCTGCCAGCATCTTCAGAGCTGAGACGTTGTTAAAGCTCAGATACACCTGGAAGCACAAACACAGGAACCACAAACTCATCTCCAGAGCTCAGCGTTAGCAGGCCGCCTCCCGCCATTCAAATACTACTTATTATATATGAATCAGCGCCGTCTAACAGTGTAAGTATTAAGGGTGCAAAATGAAGACAAACTGCTGCAGCACTATTTCTCATCTGCAGTGAAGGTGAAGCACAGCGGTGCGACACGTCGGCCTGTCAGAGGTTCAGTCGACTAAATCAGTCTGCAGGCACGGCGGGAGTCTGACTGTGGCTCAGGTTTGGAGCTAAGTGGGACGACATGAACACGCTGAGGTCTGCTCGGTCAGATCATACAAACTGCAGTGGAACAAATCACTGAACATCCTTTAAGAAAGAAACAGAAATCACGTCCCACAAGTCGTGACGACGCAGCACCGACACACAGCTGAGACGCTGATGTGGGTGAAGAGACTCAGCTGAGAAAACTATTAAAGGTTTACTGTGTCCAGCTCAAGCACAGGCTGTGACAGGATCATCATCAGCTGACGAGCAGCTGTGGAAATCACCTTATTGGTGCAAAAATACTGTTTTATGTCCCGTATGTCCGGTAGATTCAGCTGCAGAAATGAGAACTAATGATGTGTTTGTGACAAGCTGCTAGTAACAAGGTGCCAAGTTGTCTTATTTGTAATACAGTAATACACACATGTATATAAAGAAAGTTTCTCTCCCGTGAGTCCACGAGGACTAACGTGAGCAGTACAGGTGACGGCGTGGAGCTTCTCCTCACCTGGTTGGTGGGATCCCAGGGAACAGACAGAGGCACCTCCCCCTGCGTGCGGGAAATGATGTACTTCCTAAACACAGAGGAATGCTGCATCAGGATGATGGCACTGTGCACAAAGCTGCACAACAAACGCTGATGTAGCTGCAGAGACGGTGCATTAGGGGCTGTTTGGAGACATGTACCTGTCCAGCCTGATCTTTTTCCTGGCCGTTGCCTCCTGAAACCTCCTTTGTCCTTCCTGTAAATGAGACGGACACACAGGCAGAGGGCACCAGTGTGTAACACAGCGGGCAGATTCCCAGCACCAGTTTATGACCAGTACACCGATCTGTGGCACAAACTGAGTGGAGTGTTATTACTCGGTGTTTGTTCACGCTGATAACGACCCACGACTACAGCGAGGCCGCTCCATCAGACGGATTTATGACCGATAACATGATGTGAAGCTCTGATTGCTGCTCAGCCGTCACGGCTTAATGGTTAATCGAGTGTTTCTGCACCTTCTTTATGACACTCGTGTTTTATCCTACAGGACGATCTCCACAAGCTGCTTCACCACAGATGAAGCGTGAATGAAGCTGACACCAACATTATCCTGTCAATCTACTGCTCCACACTTTAACCCCACCAGCACACACTCCCCTGACCGAGCTTTCCTGCAGGTGTATAATGTGGAACAATCATAGTAATGCTGTATTTACATGATTTCAACATTTGAATGGAGTTCATAATAACAGCGTTCACAGTGACGGGGCATGTGGACGTGCTCAGGCCTGTGAGCCACGGACGCTGTGACGCTTCCACCAGAAACAAAGGAAGGAAAACGCACGCAGAGGCCATGTTTCCTGCTGCGCAGTCATCCATCCATCAGCACCACGGGCGGTGCAAAAGGCGGACCCAGCTACACTGATGTCACCCACCGCTGCCTCTGAGCTCACCTTGGGTGAAGATCAGCTGTTATCAGGAGTCTGGCTGTGAAACGTTCATAGCTGACACCTTGTTAGCCAATCAGAGTGCGGTTTCATACCACAAATTCTGAAGCAGATTTCATGTCTTTCAGTCAGTATTAGCCAATCACAGACAGCCGCGTCACATCCAGACACTTTATGGATGCAGCACGCTAACGAGCCGTTTGTGAGCGTTAGTTTAACTCACCAGGCTTTCAGGTCGTATCCGTGGTAATGTGCGTGGCTTCCCGCCATCATCGAGCACCTCAAAGGTCATGAAGGCGGAGTTTATGTGTCGGTTAGGCCCCTCCTCATGGTAGGCCTCCGCGCGCACGCCCACCTCCATGCTGCAGTAAGGACACGTGTCAGTATGCAACCAGTGGTTCTGTCTGCTGCACAGCTGCAGTGCTGCGTCTCTGCCAGCGTTCTGGGATACCTGTTTCTGAAGGCGTTGTTCACTATCGCCTTCAGCAGCAATCTGTCTCCAACCTGAGAAGGTCCTCTGAAGGTGAACATGTCGATGGCTCGAAGGGTGGGATGAGCCTGAGACAGACGGCTGCAAGCAGAGAGCACAGAGACAATAGGCCACGACCTCCCACGTGCTCGCCGTGTTCAGGTTACTCACACAGCTGGACAGATCCTTTAATCTGCCACGAGGGCTGAACTACACTGATCAGAATGTGGAGGTCAAAGGTCACAATGGTGCATCCTATTTTTAGGTAAAAATATGAAGGAAGGACGTGTTTGTGACTGTACCTGGCAGCGATTGTAGCTACGTTCACCATCCAGGCCATGATCTGCCCTCCAAATGTATTCACCTGGGATTCAAACACAGCAATGATCTGACAGGCAGAAGTCTCAGCGGTACCATCACACACTGATGAACAGTCACATGTAAAACAGCTGGGTGTGTGTAGGATCCATACACACAGGTCAAAGTTAGATGTTTAGACACAAGTTCAGCCATTCGTGTTGTTTCAGAAATCGCTCTGCCCGGGGCTGGGCGCTCAGGTATGTAGCAGCTCAGTCCCGGTGGCTACTTGGCGGGGCCTGGCGCCTGTTGCTCGGTCAGGCCTCTTCCGGGGCGTGGGGGGCCCTCGGGCTCGGTTCAGTCAGGCACAGCTGGCTGCCGGCAGAGCCGGCGGGCACGCCACTGCAGCCCCCTCTGGCTTCTGCTCCGTGGCTGCTGGGTGACCCCTCATCTGGGGCTCTCCTCAGCCCTTCCCA
>NC_140543.1:36810241-36867741 GCF_057382185.1 Mchenga conophoros | reverse complement strand
ACACCACTTTGCACGTAGTTATTATTCCCCTCTGGCTCTCGTCCATCTCTTGTCCTGTTGTCCTCCCCCCACCCCGACCACATGAGCCAGATTGCGCCCCCTCCCTCAGCCTGGTTCTTGTTAAAAGGGAGTTTTTCTTTCCCGCTGTCAGCAGGTGCTTGGGGCCGTCCGATCGTTGGGTTTTCTCTGTATTTAACGTCTTTACCTTACGACATAAATCAGCTGACACTACGTCATTGAATCTTATTTTACGTTCGCATTAAAAACAGACGCTCGCTGATTGAAACGTATGACGTAACTCAGCTGTTGTTGACTCTGTCTCCAGGTTATCCCCTCCACACACCCGAGGCATACTTCTCATACTTTTGCCAAAATGACATAACGACCGTGGTTCGTCTGAACAGGACGTTGTATGATGGCAGGCGGTTTGAGGATGCAGGATTTGAGCACCACGACCTCTTCTTCCTTGATGGGACCACGCCCTCTGACCTCATCGTCAGACGCTTTCTGCATGTGTGTGAAAGTACAGACGGGGCAGTGGCGGTGCACTGTAAAGGTAGGACTGCAAGTCTTTATGTTTAATTGATGTCATTTATTTCTTTTATCTTAACTTTGTCTCTTTAAACACTCCATCCATTTACAGCTGGATTAGGCCGCACGGGCACTCTGATTGGCTGCTACCTGATGAAGCACTTCCGGTTTACTGCAGCCGAGGCGATTGCTTGGATCAGAGTCTGCAGACCTGGATCTATCATCGGTCCACAGCAAAACTTCTTAGAAGAGTGAGTTTGTGCCTCAGCTGTGACCGCTCAAACCAAACGGCCCACTTTCCGTGACTCCAAAGGTCTCGGTCGGAGACAATCATTAAGCTGTAGTCCGTTCATGAAAGTACAGGAGTAATGCTGTGCACACAGACACGTCTGCAACACTTCATTAGGATAATGTCACAAAACACAAGCAGACGGCAGCTTCACCTCCAAGGTGCACGGAGAAGACAAAGATCTGACGAGGTGAAGACTCCAGTCACAGAGTATCAGGGAACCATAACGTGTTAGTGGCCTTCATCAGGGTCATTGCGTTTGTGAAGGTGTGATTGGTCCACTTGGATCTTTTTCTGTTTCCAGTCTTTTTTATTTAAACACAAGCTGTTTGACATTTTGCAATGACCCAAAAGGCGTTGGCCACTGAGTACAGCTGTTCTCTAATACTTCGAGTGTCGCTGGAGTCTTCACACAAAGCACAAGTAGATCAGGAAGGGTTTGAGGGGTCACCTTGGCCTTCAACGTCGGCAGATCTCAGTCTCATCGAGCATCTGTGAGATGTGCTGGACAAACAAGGCCCGTCTGTCCTTAGGCTGTGGCATCTATTGCTGTTAGCACACAGGATGTTTCTCCATGCTGAGGTCATGGTTGGAGCATGCTGGAAATGTTAGAAGAGAAGCAAAAGGTGGAGGTCAGGGTGGGGCATTCCCCAGGGTGCCCATGTGCAGCTGGTGGTGACTGCAGCAGTGGGAAACTGGTGGATGATGAATCGAATCGAATTTAAAAAAAGCCTGAAACTGTGATACTGCTGCAGACTGCAGTCACAGTGTGCAGCTGGTTTCTCTCCTCAGCTCTGGACGCACACTTCCTCCTTACGCCACAGTAGCGCTCTGTTGCTAATGGCTACTAGCTTTGTGTGTCTACTTACACGCTAAACCAGGATGTTGAATGTTGTACCTGCTAAACGTGATATCACAGTCAGTTTGTGGCGTGTGTTTGATGTTTGTGTGCAGGAAGCAGCACAGTTTGTGGGTTCAGGGTGACGTGCATCGGTCTAAACAGAGACTGAGTCGGCAGCAGCAGCTGCAGCTGCAGCAGCTGCAGCTGCAGCAGCAGCAGCTGCAGCAGCAGCAGCTGCAGCAGCAGCAGCTGCAGCAGCAGCAGCTGCAGCAGCAGCAGCTGCAGCAGCAGCAGCTGCAGCAGCAGCAGCTGCAGCAGCAGCAGCTGCACCGCTCTGACTCTGTGCAGGGAGGCAAACAGGAGGCAGTGTCCTCGCTGCTTTCCAGCATGGATGACCTGTCAATCAACACCGTGCTCTGCAAGTCATATAGCTTGGATGAGGTCAGCGGTGTGACTTCATAGCACCTTTTCTTAATGGTTACTGCAGAATTCAAACAGGCTACTGAGTTCCGATCACAATGTTGTGTTTTCATGCTGCTAATTGTGTCTGTGCAGAATAACTGCAAAGAAGTCAGTCTGACACAGGGAGACGAACTGAGAGCACTGAAGGGAAAACGCCCACCGAGATCAGCGTCATCCTGCTCAAGGTACCAACATCTGTAATGTAATTAATGATAGATGGTTATTGTGGTCAGTGCAAGAGACACGTAGAGAATTAGCTCAAACGCTGGAAACAAAGTTTCTATTAACAAGGAGAGATAATAGACACCAATATGTTTTTGTGGATGTCAGAAAGTACGTAAGTGACTGTTGTCGAATGCTACAAAGAACGCACGCTTTGTTTGCACGCTGTCTAACAGGCAGACCGGACTGCATGAAATCCTGCTGTGTTCTCATCTGTGCAGCGTGAATGTTGTGTGTAACCTGCTCGAGCTCATGTGTCCTTCTTTGTTCTTCGGTTAAACTGAAACCTAAATGCAACAGGAGAAGTTGTTGTCTTTTGGCGACTTTAGTTATGAGTGAGATTAAGGTTCTGGAGGTTGTCAGAGTATTCCTTCTACTGCCTGACGGTGTCCTCAGCTGGAGCCAGCAGGCCTCCATCTTTACTGTACACCGTGTTGGTGGAGCACCACTTCCCCTCCTGACGCTTTGCCAGAATCGCTCCTCCTACGCCCAAGTTTTTGCTGCAGCCGCGGCCTGAGCTGCGTTTCGATTGGCCTGCCCGCTGCCTCTGCTCTCCATCCTTGGCTGCAGCCAGACACACAATCAGTAGATAATACCTCTGCTCACTACAGTTTTTGTTTGGGTCCCTGAATCCACGGCACAAATATAGCAGATATATAAGAAGCTGCCATAGTTCAAGAAACATCTTATAAAAAGTAAATAGTTACAAATCGGGGATATGAGAGCTGCGGCAAAAAGAAACCAAAGGACGACCACGAACCAAACTCACGACGTGCCTCCGGCTTCTCCTGTAAACTAACATCACCAAACTGCTAACCTGACACAACCAAGAGCTGGGCTTCCACGGAGGTTAAATCAGGTACCTCCCACACGTCGAAGCGTGTTTGTATCTCGTCTCTTGTACAGAGTGTGAGTGCAGATGTTGATTCCTGCAGTGAGCGTAGAAATCAGAAGGATTTTTGGAGAAGTTGTTCGTTGTGCTTGTTTCTGTGAAGGATCAAGTTTTATTTGCTCTTGGATCACACACACACACAAATATGAGGTGTTCTTGTTTTCTGTGTCAGGTTAAACCTGTCCAAGACTTCACACCGCTCCATCCTCCCTCCCCCGAAGCCCTCCAAAGTCCACCTCACCCCTTCTTCTACTAAGACGCTGAGACGAAGTTCCTCTACCACCACTGCTCCGCAGATCAGGAGGTTGGTGTCTGTGCTTTTGTCCTTACTAGAAGCACATTATAATAAAACCAATGTAAAATGTGATGTGCTGATGTCTCCACAGTCCCTTCAGCCTCACGTTGTTCAGCACCAGGCCAGCACTGATTCACTGACTTCACACTTGGGACGTTCTGGTCATGAATCAGCCCAGCTGATGATGGACTCGCTGGAGACTGCATCAGCTCTCTTGCACGTTTAACCCTAGAACACTATCGCTATAAATAGTAACACAATCGCTAATGCCGGGTGATTTTTACCCGATATAATATAACCAATAAAAAGTAATCAAATATATCAAAATATGACAACACATGACAAATTAGAGTGGTCTTCTTTTACTTTCAACTGTGCCATGTCTAACAAAATGAAAGAAAAACCCTCCTAAAACAAAAGAATGACTCTGGAAAGCTGGTCTTTGGTCCACCCATTCCTGGGACATTTGAGACTTCCCTGGTGAAGGCACAGGCTCCTCGACACGCAAACAGCTGCAGGAGAGAGAAATCATGTAAATGTATTTGCTCGGGTGTAAATCACCCAGCGATAGCGTTCTCGGGTTAATAGGCTGTAAATGCTTTTTTAGCCCCAATAACTACTTTTCGTTTCGACAGAGCCAACAGTTTGTCACCACTTTAACTGGTCACGTGGCCCATTCTGTGATAACAGGGCCGACACCATAAATCATCACGTCTCTTGGGTATAGCAGGCAGGTAACTGTGAAAAACTGCGGCTGCATATTGCAGATATAACATCTGCTGGATGCTGAATGCCCCGCTGTCACAATCATTTTGCTGGAAGCAAAGGACACGTGCAGGTGCAAACACCAAACAACGCTTACAGGGGAGGTCGTGGCCCGAGGACTGAGTCAGACCATCGCCAAGAGCAGTCTGGGTGCTTCTGATAAACGGCTGCTGCCATTTGTCCATCCGAAGTTCAGAACCACAGGATGTAGACGGCCTGAAGCAACGTCTTGGTTGCGGAAACACAGACCTTTAGAAGTCGTACCAAAATCCACGCCTTAAACTTTGGCAGATCACATGATGGACCTAGCTTATTTGGCACGTTGTTGTAATGTTGTCTCCTCGTTTTCAGTACTTTAGTAACCAGGTTGGGTCAGAGAACCATAGCAAACCACATCTTTTGTAAGAGATTGGTGCACATTGTTCAAGAATTAACAACTGGACGCAAAATTGTCTTGCAAGACCAAGAGTGACACACTGCTTCTGCTACAGATGTTATTTATATTCTCCCAGATTTCATCGATAAAGTATGACAAACTTATATTTGTTGGTCTGTTAATGTTCTAATGATGCAGAGCGAGGGACACAAAGCCACGACGTGCTTATAATGCACTGTGAAAGCCTCTGAGCACACATGCTGGCAATGAAAGAGGAAATCAGTAAAATGAAGACAGAGATTCTGATGTTTCACGTCAGACTGAACACGGCACGCACACTTTATTTCACAGGTCATTCACATTCATGCACTGGATTTGTCAACAGGACTTTATCATACATAAAGCAAACTCACTATGTTCAGCTTTGCACTATTTCTTTCTTGCAGTAAAATTCTTAACATGCAAATGATGTTCAGCTTTGAGCGTGTTGTTGCTGTCATGCTTTCCTGTATCTGACTGTGTGACAGCAGCTCAGATGTGCTGTCTGATTGGTAGTTTACTCCAAAGGAGGGAAACCAGCTAATGCTAGTGTGAAGTGCTAAAATCAACAATAAAGTCCAAGTAATGACGAGATAATGACTCATGCTTCTCTTTGTTATCATCACACTGTCATTGTGTCATAACCTTCACTGAAAGTCACCTGACACTGCTGTGGGATGCTGTGGGATGCTGTGGGACGCTGTGGGACGCTGTGGGACGCCGTGGGACGCCGTGGGATGCTGTGGGACGCCGTGGGACGCCGTGGGATGCTGTGGGACGCTGTGGGATGCTGTGGGACGCTGTGGGACGCTGTGGGATGCTGTGGGACGCTGTGGGACGCTGTGGGACGCTGTGTGACACTGTGGGACGCTGTGGGATGCTGTGGGACGCTGTGGGACGCTGTGGGATACTGTGGGACGCTGTGGGATGCTGTGGGATGCTGTGGGACGCTGTGGGATGCTGTGGGACGCTGTGGGACGCTGTGGGATGCTGTGGGACGCTGTGGGACGCTGTGGGATGCCGTGGGATGCTGTGGGATGCTGTGGGACGCTGTGGGATGCTGAGACTGTGGATTCCATGTGCTTGGTATCATTTGGGGAATTTAATGACCAAAACATCAGAAATAACTGAGGCGACTCTATAAGGGAATCCCCTCTGTTGACACTGTACTGAGTCAAAAGTATAAGGAACTGAGCTACATGGATTACCTGCACATACACTGACCTACGTATATGAAACAGTACTGTACCATATATGTATAACAGGGCCTCTTAAACTAAAATCCTGGCTGTATCCTTACTGTAGTTAAGTTAAATACGTCCTCTATAGTCTCCAAATCATTGTCTGGTTGGGACACTTATATTTGTTGGTCTGTTAATGTTCTAATGATGCAGAGCAGGGGACACACATATATATATATATATATATATATACACACATATATATATTTATATATATATATGTGTGTATATATATATATATATATATATATATACACACATATATATATTTATATATATATATGTATATATATGAGTATATATGAGTATGCATTTGAAGTACACTTCAAATTGGGACAGCCGTCGTCGCGTAATCGCACTTAAAATGTGTACTTCAAGCGTGCAGACCCTGAATTGGGACACAGCCTCAGTGTTTCAGTCATAAAAACACTTCCTGTCTCCGCGGGGGCCCATCACGTATAGGTGTAACGGAGAAACAGCCAATCAAATCGCAGCTTTTCAGGCATTGGAAAAAAAAAGATTGTTTTTTACACTGAACTGTCTGAGCGCGGGTTCGAGTCCTGGTTGGGACAAAGGTTGTGTTACATTATCAAAAGTTAAACACCATTTTCAATCTACTTATTGTGGATAACATTTATTTTTTAATTTTTAGTTCATTATCATTTTATTTATATTATATAGTGTTATGGCCTGTGGAGCAATTTTTCTGCACCTATACTGTCACAAAGTGCATAACTCAGACTAAACTGTATCATCACAGTCTTGAGATGATACATAGCAGACATATAGTCTACAATTATGGAGACATCCAACTTTTAATACAAAGACTAAAGCTAAAACTATAATACAGATACATTCTGATGACATAGAACATGAAGCTTATACATAATTTCAATAAGGCATGTCTGTGATAAATCATCTGTCTGCTTCCTGGTGGCTGTTAGTTTATGTCTATTCATTTTCCAGCACAAACTCAGTACTGACATCGTTGCTTTATTCCAGTCATGCTCTTGCCAGCCTCCACTCTGCATGCTTTAAATCGGTTGCTCTTCTGCATTTCAGATCTGCAGCCATGCAGCCCGCCTCCTCTCCTTTCTCCTCCTCACCGTGGTCACTCAGAGCCCTGTCCCAGCCTCCATCTTCATCTTCATTACTATCAGCATGTTGACTCTGGGGTGGTGGTTGTGCAACATCCTGTCACTGCTGGGATTCTTTCTGCTATGATGGCTCATAACTGCCAAACAGTTACATTTATTTCTGTATCTCAATAAATCATGTTGAGTTTTTCCACGTGATCTCTCCTTATTGAATTACTTTTGTAGATAAGCTTCAAGCTAGCAAGCAACAATACCTACATCAAATATATTATCACCAGAAGTGAGAAAGTGTCTGCAGCTCCAGCTGTGCTGCATGTATTAAAGATAACGTCAGACATTGTGTGGGGGTCATGTCTGACACAGGCTGTACAGTCACACAGATAAAAGACAGCAGTCATGTTTCTAATAATATAAATGAAAACAGAAAGATTATGAAGATAAAAGCTGTGAGACTGCTCTAGGATGACTTGTTATCATTACATGAAGTGATTTAGAAATAATATGTAAGCTTTCAGGGCAGCGCTCACAACTTATTTAAACTGATTACCTGATGGGGAGCACACACAGATATAGAAACATATAGGTGAACTCTAAGAAGAAAACTGTGTTGATATTTTTGCAGAAAACGATTTATTTACACTTTTATATTTACAATCAGTTTATATTTATAGAAACAAAAGAAACATTCACAACTAGAACAAAACTGTCTTATATACAAAATCAACTGTTTCTCCCTTATTTACTGTTTTCTTCCACCATACAGCCAGCATACAACCATGCTATTAGAGGAACATCACTGGAACGTGGCCAGAACACACAAAAACAAGAACAAGACAATATATAAAAGTTCAAGTTCAGGCTCAGCTTTGCAGAGAAAACAATTGTACTCCAGTTCTGAAACCTTTCATTTGAAAACCTGTTTGCTCCTGAAGATCCTCTGGGTGTGGACCCTGCTGCTGCTGCCACAGTGACTAGTTATGCAGAGACAGAGGCATATGAGACAGAAACAGACTTAGCCATTATCACGTCTGACATGTAGTAATAACGCAGTACTTACAGCTCTGCATGTGTACTTTTACAGGTGAGATGCTCGGCATTGTGTCCTCCAGGTTTTCATCCTCATCCATCCCTGTGATGGAGGCAACAATTAGACAAATATGTACTGAATTTATATTTCATGTCAACAATGTTATTAAAATATTATTAAAACAACTTACCAAGAGGTTGTTTAGTTGGGGCGTTTGTAGTAGCAGGCGCAGACTGCTACTTCTTCCGCAGGCACTGCTGCAGCTCATGCAGCCGTGTTCCTTGACTGCAGCTCTTCCTCATGATAAGGTCTGCATAGCCGTCACCTCTGCCGTCCCAAATCTCCTTCCAGGTGCTCTTGGCTCGTGAGCCAAAGCCAACCAGCTGATCATCCTCAGAGGCTTCTGCAGCAACACTTACTCTGCTGGTCTCGTAGCTCAGAAGAGTTTTTATCTCTGCAAAGCTGAGGGCTTACTGTACAAATGAATGCAAGCTCTCCTTGCCATGCCCTTCTTCCACAGAGGTCCCTGCAGCCTCTTGCTTCTGGAGATCTTTGATCAGGTACATGGTGTCCCCGACATCATTCTCCAGAAGCCACCGGAAAGATTTCCCTTTATATTTTCCAAACTGCAGGATGTACTCTCCCTGCACTTCCTTCATGTCAGAGGCATCCCCTCCTCTCTGATAGATGACAGTCAGAGCATCGTCCTCCCTCACAGGTGCAGACTTGTCCTGAAGCTTGGGGTCATTTTTAATCCTTCGAGCTTCTTTTGACGAGTCCTGGAGAAGGTATCCAAGTGGCCCCTTGTGGAACGCCACAGAGATTTTCCCTGGATATGGCACAACTTTCTTCTGCATCTTGACATGCAGTGAAAAAATAAACAATTATATTAAACAAAATTGATTCCAAACACAAACAAAGACATTCCAGGTTATAATCTTGCTGCTGGGTTTAGACAGCAGGATGCAGGAGAACAATAACGAGACACAATTTGAAAGAACATTGACAACATTTGTGATAAAAGTGTTTTTTACTCCAGGTATAACAAACTGTTCTGTCTGTAAATAAAAACCTTTCATGGTTGAATGATTATTGGCATATCTGCAAAATTTGTGGTAACTGCTTAGTAGTCATGGCACATAAGAATTGCTGGTAGATTCCCGCGCGGGAGCCTGGGATTGTTTAGCTAAACGGCCTAAACCGTTTCTCTATGGTAGTGCTAAACTACGGTGGCCCCTAGAGACAAAGCACGTACAAACTCAAAAACACATGCAAATTCAAAAACACAACGGAAGTGCTCCAGGACGCTAGGGGCAGTGTTGAGCTCGATTTGCAAAATAAACGGCAAGTTTGTCTGTATGGGACGGTCTAGTCTCCGTCGCGCTTCCCAGGTTGCCTAGCAACCATGATACTAACCGCTGGAAACGTGTCATACAACTTTGTTTGACAGAAATGAAGGAGAACATATTTTGTTCATTTGTTTGTTTGTTTCTACAAGAGCTTTGTGTGATTTGATAAGTATCTGAGGCTGAGACCACAGGACAGTAAAACATGATTTTTGGGCTTCATTTCTGTACTGAACAGTTATTTAAGATTAGTTAGTAAATAAGAATTAGCTGATGTTGTTCATGAGACTAAAGTCATCTCACTTTGGTAATGTAAATATAATATGGCCAATATTATAGTTATTATATTAGTCATTATTAGCTATTACAGCAGTGAACATGAACTCTGTGTCAAATACTGAGCTTCAGTACAGATTCAAGTTGCATTTATTTATATGTCTTATCACCTTAAATCTTCACTCAAAGACAAGTATCTTTGACAGTGCATATATAGGTGTATCATATATAAGAGACAAATGTTGTTCCTTCAGTATGTTGGCATTACTAAATTTGGCTCAATGCTTACATACATGTGTAAAAAGCAAATGTAGGAGCTGTGATAACTGTGTCTGATAGAATGAAGAGTAGACTGATATATGAAATATTCCTTTATTGGGTGAGAAAATCAGACCATGTCATAACTGCTGTAAGTCACACAGAATAGACATCAGAGCCTTAAACAGGCTGACGTCTGCTAAATGGGTCAAACTGGGCAGAAAGTCTACAAACACATAACATCCTTATAGAATATGATGTAACACTATAGATCAACTTAGCTCAGAATATATAAAGCATATAAACAGTTACAGCAATATGATGCAACAAACACAGCAGCTACTGATCCAAAATCCTCAAAGCTTCATAGAACTGAAACCAACATTTATTTTAGCTCCATTCTGCTGCTGATACAGACTTTAGGTTTCTGAACATTAAACTTGTTGCTGCCTTTCATAGTGTGTAACTTGAAGGCCCTGAGTACTCTGAGTACTTTCTCCCACACTGGAAACACTGGGATGATCACATTATTTGAACATTACCTAATAAGACTGATTCAGCACAGACAGTTCTGTTAAACTTTCCTAGCAGTCCTTCACAAACAGGGAACAGTCTGTCTATTCTCTCCATCTGTCAGCTGCTGCTGGCTCTTCCTCCTCCTCTTCCTCACACACTGCTGAGTTTGTCCTGGTGGATCATCAGGGGTGCAAAGCCTCACAGATGATGTGCAGCAGTGGGTCCCTCAGTCTGTCCTCACTCTGGACACTTGCAGTCGTCACACATGGAAATCAAATGTGTGATAAGCTGCAGGATTCAAACACAAGTGTAACTTATAAACACATGTTCATACTTTTATTCCACAATCAGAGAGAAAGAAACAGAGAGAGAGTGCAGGACAGACAGACAGGTGACAGTCTCAGGTGTACACACTGCTACACAACAGCACAGAGAAGCAGGATTTAGTGTTTGTGTTATTACGAGTGTAAACAAGAAGAGTTCCAGATGGTGCAGTGGACACATGTGTGACTGCTGTGATTAAAGCATCTTTCTTTCAGCTTAACGAGTGAACCGTCAGCTCGTTCAAACACACGTTAAAGTCCGTTTGGCTCGACACCACCGAACAGAGGCAGCAATATAACACAGCTCACATTAACAGTGCAGTGAATCCTGCTTGTGCCGTGATGTTCAGGACTGCAAACCGAGCAGCATCACTGACTTTCAGCTTGTTGTGTTTGTGGATATATGACTGACTTTAATTATCCACAAAATCATCACATTCTCTGTAAGATTAAGGTCGACTATATATATATTTATTAAAGTAAAGGCTTTAAAACCAAGTTAATTCTGAAAGTACAAACATCGCTAATGTCAACTTTCCCGACATGTGGCCAACAGTAATGGTTTCATGTTCTTCATTAAAAAAATATTTGCGCATTAATAAGTGACATAATATTCAGGACTTACTTCTGAAAGTTTACTCTTCCTCCGCTCCGCTTCCACTGTTTTTTTTTCGGCAAAATTATCCACACCACCACCGCACTATGAAGTCTGGGATATGTTGGGCCATGAAGGCTACACCGACCCATCCTTAAAATTCAGGGAAATTAAGGACGCATTTCAGGGCCGCATTTCAGGGCCGCATTTCGGGCAGCCTTTGAATTCGGAAAGCCTTCTCTTGTGGCTGTGAGGTAATCGGCCTTAAAATGCGGCCTTTAAGGCTGCAAACCCCAAATCCGGTCATTGGTACTTCCTGGCTTGTGTAGTTACTAGGTAACAAAAGCTCAACACTGCCCCTAGCGTCCTGGAGCACTTCCGTTGTGTTTTGGAGTTTGTACGTGTTTTGGAATTTGCAAGTGTTTTTTAGTTTGCAAGTGTTTTGGATTTTGCAAGTGTTTTGGAGTTTGTACGTGCTTTGTCTCTAGGGGCCACCGTACTAAACCACTACGGGTGTAATATACTTTTGGCCACTACGGTCTTCCGGCGCTGTTGCGAGTTTGAGATGCGGCGGCACTTTAAAAAAATCTCCTCTTTTACGTTTCGGGAGAGAAAATAAGTAACTCAACGCTCGCAACACATCCCAACGCTCCTCATTCATTGATCAAAGGTAAGAAACGTCGTTTGAAATAAGAGTAAACCAACAGAATACATTTACAGGTGTATATTACATGTAATAGGTGTGTTGCGATTGCATTTACGAAGCATCCATCGGTCAGTGGTTACACTGAAATCATGCAGTTTGTGCTTTGACCTCCAGAGGGCGACAAATCAGCACAGACAGAGAGCTCCATTCAAACTTTGCTGCCATCAGGAATAATTCTTCAAATATAATCATCAGTGTTTGAGCAGTTCTGATATCAGGGACAATCTAGACATGTGTGACAATACTGAACGTGTCACATGACACACCTTAAACATCATGTGATCCACTCTCAGTCTGCACTTTCATTCATGACTTCAACAGGTTGAAATGAGCTTTGAACAAACATCAGTTCAGTGCTGAAATATTCAAACGCTGCAGGAAGAAGAACAACAAAGTGATGACAGATGTTTGTGCTTCAAACTGGAAAACCAGCAGAAATAAATCACAGCCTGCCAGAGGTTTAGGAGTTTCTGAGGTGCACCTGAACGCAGCATAGTGTTTCAAAGCCCCTGATTGTCTTCAAACGCCGCATTAGGCTGAAAGTTTACTTTCACTTCCTGAACTTCGTGGAGTGGCGCTTGTTGTTGGTGTGTGAAGAAACTGTAAGTTTGCTTTGTTTCCTCCTTTAACAGTTTGTCTTTAGGAACTTTACTGTTTGTTCAGCTCATGTTTGAGTTCTTCACACAACAAACTGTGTGTGTTTGTATTAAAGTCAGTGTGTAATGTTTCCTGGCTAACATCAGCTGTGTGCAGCTTAGTTCAGCACAAATCTGCCGCTCCATAGTTCACGGTAACGGACTCACAGCTGGACCAACGAGGCCGAGTGTGTCCGCCACTCTGAGCTACGTTCGTGTTTGTGTGCTTGTAGTTTGTACTTTGTGAGTTCACTCAGAGGACGCAGCGTACGTGATGACGTCACAGCCCTTTACCTCCTTTACTGTCACTGTGATTAATATTTACACACCACACGAGACACCTGACAGCATGCTAACGCTAAGCTAAAGCTAAGCTAACGCTAAGCTAGCCAAGAACCCAGAGTGATGTTAAAGCTGAGTAAACACTGACCCCAGACCAGCACCGTGATAAAGTGAGCTGCTGCTGCTGAACCTGAACAGGTAACAAAGTGATGAGCAGTCAGGCTGCAGGTTTCTACCTGTTCATGTTTCCACAGTAGAATCACTTTGAAGTAGGGTTGCCAACCGTCCCTTAAAATACGGAATCGTCCCGTATTTAGAAACAAAAGTACACGTCCCGTATTGAGCTAATAAGGGACGCACTTTGTCCCGTAATACAGTGAGAATCAAAAGTAGTCTATAAATGTTAATGGAATTAACGCTTTGTTTGAAAACATAATTCCCAGCCCCTCTCCTGCTTTGTGACCAATGAGCTGACAGCACACTTATGACAATTCGAGTATGACAATTCAGATTACCGCTCATCTCATTGGTCGAGGAAAGGTCGCTTGCGGAGAAAATACCGGAAGACAACAGTTGACCACAACAAGAAGCATGGCCAACAGGGAAACAAACGCCGACACTGCGGTGCAAGTCTCGGACGACAGTACACCTAAAGCTGGGCAGACACTGTGCGATTTTTTCAGTCACGTTATTCAGCTCCTGCTCAAACTGCACGATTGACTCGCAGGGGTTAGAAGTTCATAGGTCACGATGCAGGTCTCACACTATACGGCCCGATGCTCTGATGCGACCTGAGTGCTCACACTGTGCCTCCATAACATGAAGGTTATAACAGAAAATCTGTCGCTCGCTCTCTCTGTCTTACACTCACACAGACACACCACCACCATCAACTTTGCTAAATTGCTAATGAAAAACATGATCAGGCAGCTGTGATTGAGCAGCAGTGTAGATCCAACTATTTTCACGGTTGTTGTGGTCGTGATAATTTTGTGAGGCCACATCGAAAAGGCTCGGATGAGCTTTCCAAAGTTCTACAAGTTGTGCCTCCATCGCTTGTGTCCAGATCACACGCTGCACAGCCGTGCTGCGCCGTCTTTTTCACGGCGTTTACGTGTTTGCACGTGAGCAGTGTGAGCGCCTGTGGTGAGACCCTCACGAGCGATTGATGATCGGGAGCTGGTCGTGAGGTGTTAATCACTTCTCGTTACCCCACGTATACTACACGACGCACGATGAAGGCCAAAATCGGTCCGATCACTCAAAAATCGGCTCAAAATGGGCCAAAAACCGCACAGTGTAAGCCCAGCGTTAGAGCAGCAATGTTTGTTCCCCTCAGAGAAAGGGAAGAATGGGAAAAGGAAAACACCTGGCTGGGAAACGTTAATATGGGCATGTGCAGTGAATATCAGCGCTATGTGGCCAGAAGTGTGATAATATAATTTATTTTGTGTAATAAACAACTGCAAGGATAGATGATTACAACAAATAGATGACTAATACATAAAAGTAATACATAGATGAATAATGATGAGGAGTTATGATGCGTAATCATGGGAACAAGCGGGTTTACAAACAGGAGCAGCTGATTAGCATTAGAAAAGCTGAAATAATATTTCAACTGAAGCCGATTGTACTAAATGTGCACTGTTACAAGAATGTTTTTCTTTCTATTGTTTTCTATTATTTTAAGTTAAGCAGGACAGAGTGCTTTTAAAGAAAGATTTACTTATATTCTCAAAAGTTAAGCATGACAGGCTTCTGTTTAAGAAAGAGACCTGTTTTACTGTGTTAATGTTGTCATTTTGAGCTAAAAATAAATGGCTAAATGATCATTTGTTTCACATGTGTTCATATCACAAAGAATAGAATATGCATCTACTTAAATCAACTTCAAGTCAAATGGTTAAAAAAATAATTTCACACACAAAAAAAGAGCTAGAAAATTCACCACACTGGGAAGGGTGAAGACAACTGGGTCGCCCGGCCCTGGCCACGAGGTGTCCCTTATTTATTTTTCAGGGAGTTGGCAACCCTACTTTGAAGTGTCTTTGTGCTGTTTCATCTTTGATTTGTGTTCATAAACACTCAGAGAAACATCACGTGACCTCATCAGGATCTGTGTTGGTGTGTGGGGCTGTACCTCAGCTTTAGATTATGGTGATTATGAGACAGTGTTTCAGCTCATTTTACACAGTAACATGAAAGTACTGTTATGAGGAGTAATGACGTAACATACTCCATTACTTTTAATTAAAGTGTTCTGTGTAATATGTGTAATAATGACTTTTTTGAGTAACTTCATCTCTGTCAATAACAACATTCATACGTGGAATAAAACCACATCAGTGGATCATTGCTGGAGCTGCCTGGACTTCAGTCTTCAGCATCTCAACCAACAGCATCGACATGCTGCTCCAGATGTCTGTGCTCCAGATGTCTGTGCTCCAGATGTCTGTGCTCCAGATGTCTGTGCTCCAGATGTTTGTGCTCAAGTGATCAGACTCACAGTTTCATCCTTGAAATAAGTGTTTATATTGTTGACCCACCATTGATCATGATCAGTGGTGGGTCAGCGACATGCTTTCTTTCCGTCTCAGGTTTAAATATCTGGGACTCTCCACCGTTTGGTTTTAAAACTGAAGAAGCTTCTCGGATGAAACGTCTTCCAGAAACTTAAAGACGTCTCTTTTCTTTCCAAGCTCCTTAGATCACATGACCTGGATGACTGAACCTACAGACATATTGACCTGGTTTCTAGGTCACATGACAGGTCAGAGGTCAGCGACTGTAACTCGGTTACTCCTGTTAATGTGAACTCACTGAGTGTTTGTGGTTTACCTCTCAGACTGACTGAAGATGATGATGGAGGAAGAGGAGGACAGAGCAGAGTCTGCAGGGTCCAGCTGTCCGTCTGTGAGGAGTGACCGGTCCAAAGATCATAATCCATTCTTCAGTGGTGAACCTGGAGCAACGAGGTCAGAGAGCTGAACTCACTGAGTAACAGAAATAATTCTGCACTGACATTATAATCAGTGTTGACTCTGGTTGATTGTCTGACTGTGTTTGTGAGCTGAGAGGAAATGAAAATGAGTTTGTAACAAAAATCAGTTTTGTCCAGTTTTCCTGTAAAAAGCTGAACTCTAATCTAAGGTCAAGGTCAAGGGTCAAGGTCAGATTTATTTATATAGCACATTTCCAACAGCCGATGCTGCACAAAGTGCTTAACAATAACAATTAAATTAAAAACTACAGTGTAATACAATAATAACAATAGAAACAATAGAATAGAAGAATTGAAACAATACTAACTAATTCAGATAAATCCAAAATGCTTGGGTCATAATGTGTTAAAAGCCAGAGCGTAAAAGTGTGTCTTTAGTAAAGATTTAAATTGCTCCAGAGTTTGAGCAGATCTAATATTAAAGGGGAGACTATTCCAAAGTCTGGGACCTGCCACAGAGAAGGATCTATCACCACGAGATTTGAGGTTAGTCCGTGGAATGGACAACAATAGTTTTGAACTAGATCTCGTGGGTTTTCCTGGAGCATAGGCAGAGAGGAGCTCTGACAAGTAGGGGGGGGCTCGGGCGTTGAGTGACTTAAAAACAAAAAGTAAGAGTTTAAATTGGATCCTGTAGGGGACAGGGAGCCAGTGTAAAGAGGCTAAAATTGGGGTTATATGCTAAGAGGATGTTACTGACAGGAAACAGCTGCATTATCTGCAGTCTGTGTGATCACAGCTGCTTCAATCATGTTTGTGTCTGCAGAGGTCAGAGGTCACAGTCTGCAGGGTCCAGCTGTCCGTCTGTGAGGAGTGACCGGTCCAAAGGTGGAAATCCAGACTTCAGTGGTGAACCTGGAGCAACGAGGTCAGAGAGCTGTGATGACTCCTTTACATGTTTGTGTTTCCTGGATAAATATGACCTGAAACATCCTCAGATTGTTACAAAGATTCATTAAAAAGAAAACAATGAAAGAGAAAAGATCCAAATGTTCGACTTGGTCATTTGCTGTTTGAGGACAGTGATGCTCATATCTGTGGGGAAAGTGTGACCTGAGTGGGTTCATGTTTGTCTTTAAAGAACAGCTCTGATGCTCTTTGTGTCTGATCTGTTAAACAGTCTGAGAGGTCACACAGAGACCCAGCAGCTAAAGCCTGGATCATACTGGCTGCTGTTACTCCATCAGGACAACACTGAACCACAGTGCTGTTCATGGAAATCAGTGCAGCTTTACACTGTATCACCAAAGTACTGACTCGTCTGCCTTCACACACATGTAAACTTGAGTGACATCATATTCTGAGTCCACAGCATTTAATATGATGTCAGCCAAGAGTTCAACATATAACAGCTTAAACTGTTCTGAAAAGGTTTTTTCACAGGTTAAAAAGTGTTTACGGGATTTTTAACAGTTCTTTCAGAAGCACATACGTGAGGTCAGACACAGGGAAGCAGCAACACTGACTGAACACAGCTTTTAGAGGCTAAATTCACATTTTAATAATGAAAGTGGCTTCATGTGTGTGTCCATGGTTCATCCACAGAGTGGAGCAGCAGAGCTCAGAGGGTCCCAGTGGTCAGTCTGCCCAGCAGCATCAAACACAGCTGGACTCCATGTTTATGGTCTGTACATGTACAACAACTACTTTATTATTAATATTAATACATTTGTTTATAGGTCCCTTTCAGAACACCAAGGACTCTGTGGACTAAATGACCAAAAGAAACAAACTTTGAAATCAGACGGTGCAAATGTGATCACAGGGAAACGTTTTAAACATCGAGGCTTTAAACAGAAACCAAAGTGAAACAGTTTGTAGTCGAGATCAGTGGGAATGAAGCTGAATAACTGTTTCTTCAATAACTCTGAGAAATAAATGACAAATATGATGGAAATTAGCAGCATTAGCACTTACTAATGATGTGAGTCAACACTCTGCTGTATTCAGACGACCACATTAGGTGGTGTAATGGAAACCAGTGGATCCAGTCCAGTCGTGGCGACCTGTGGCGAGTCGATCTGAGCAGCTACTAATGGAAACGGGGCCATAGATGTGTTTGTGCTTAATAACAGTGAATCACAGGATTTTTACATTACAGTTAAAATCTCATGTTGTTTGTTAAAGTGTGCAGTTCAGGGTGTGTTACTAAAACTGTGGTTTGCTCACTTTCCAAAGACCCAGCCCCCATAAAAAGCAGCCAATCAGCTCTAAGAGTTACACACACGTGTAAACCAGAGCAGCAAATCAGGTCCAAATGTGTTGTTCACAGTGAGTGGATCATCAGTGTGCTGCTATGTTAACATCCTGCAGCAGGATGTGTTTGGTCAGCTGGTTCACATTTCCTCAGGACCTTCTTGATGTGATGTTCTTCTGCCTCCCTGGCTGCTGTGTCTGTGGGGATGGCGTTCGCTCTGTGTTGTAGCGTCCTGATGACGCCCAGTTTGTGCTCCAGTGGATGATGAGAGTCAAACCTTAAATACTGATCTGTATGTGTAAACAGAGTGAACCTTTAAGACCAGCTGTCTGTATGATCAACTCTGTCACCTATAACATCGCCAAGTTTCTGGCTTCGATCATCAACCTGTTGGTAGTTCAGCTCTGAACACCAGTGAAATGTTTCTCCCACTGAAATCGCTGCATTCATATGAACAGAATCAGCGTTTTGGGACCGTGGAGTTGTGGAGAAATTCTCAGTTAATCAGATAAAGTCAAACTTATAATTGGTGAGGAGATCGTGGATGATCTGCTTCTTGATTGTAAAGAAGTGGATGTTGTGTGGACTGAAGTTCAGAGTGGTGGGTCATTCATAAATATTCTGTTCCAGCTGCTGGAGGACAACATCATCACCTTTGTGAAGAACGAGCTGAAGAAGATCCAGAAGGCTCTGAATCCAAATAAGCCCCAGTGCTTGGAGTTTCAGAGGGAGGATGATGAGCAGAGGAGCAGCAGAGAGGCATTTGTGAAGATCACAGTGGACTTCCTGAGGAGAATGAAGCAGGAGGAGCTGGCTGACCGTCTGCAGAGACGTAAGAGGATTTCTTACTTAAGGTTTTAAGCTGTTAGATAAACGAGACACTCATGACACCAGTGTGTTCAGTCATTTCTCAGTGGGTCAGAAAATGTCGTCAGCGATTTGTAAAATATGATTGTTGAAGTTGTATTTTTATTATTATTATTCAGAATTTCCAGCTGCTGTTTGTCATCGTAACCTTAAATCCACCCTGAAGAAGAAGTTCCAGTGTGTGTTTGAGGGCATCGCTAAAGCAGGAAACCCAACCCTCCTGAATCAGATCTACACAGAGCTCTACATCACAGAGGGAGGGACTGCAGAGGTCAATGATGAACATGAGGTCAGACAGATTGAAACAGCATCCAGGAAACCAGACAGACCAGAAACAACCATCAGACAAGAAGACATCTTTAAAGCCTCACCTGGAAGAGACGAACCAATCAGAACAGTGCTGACAAAGGGAGTGGCTGGCATTGGGAAAACAGTCTTAACACAGAAATACAGCCTGGACTGGGCTGAAGACAAAGCCAACCAGGACATCCAGTTCATATTTCCATTCACTTTCAGAGAGCTGAATGTGCTGAAAGAGGAAAAGTTCAGCTTGGTGGGACTTGTTCATCACTTCTTTACTGAAACCAAAGAAGCAGGAATCTGCAGCTTTGAAGACTTCCAGGTTGTGTTCATCTTTGATGGTCTGGATGAGTGTCGACTTCCTCTGGACTTCCACAAAACAACAATCCTAACTGATCCTAGAAAGTCCACCTCAGTGGATGTGCTGCTGATAAACCTCATCAGGGGGAACCTGCTTCCCTCTGCTCGCCTCTGGATAACCACACGACCTGCAGCAGCCAATCAGATCCCTCCTGTCTGTGTTGGCATGGTGACAGAGGTCAGAGGGTTCACTGACCCACAGAAGAAGAAGTACTTCAGGAAGAGATTCAGAGATAAGAAGCAGGCCAGCAGCATCATCTCCCACATCAAGACATCACGAAGCCTCCACATCATGTGCCACATCCCAGTCTTCTGCTGGATCACTGCTACAGTTCTGGAGGATGTGCTGGAAACCAGACAGGGAGGACAGCTGCCCAAGACCCTGACTGAGATGTACATCCACTTCCTGGTGGTTCAGGCCAAAGTGAAGAAGGTCAAGTATGATGGAGGAGCTGAGACAGATCCACACTGGAGTCCAGAGAGCAGGAAGATGATGGAGTCTCTGGGAAAACTGGCTTTTGATCAGCTGCAGAAAGGAAACCTGATCTTCTATGAATCAGACCTGACAGAGTGTGGCATCGATATCAGAGCAGCCTCAGTGTACTCAGGAGTGTTCACACAGATCTTTAAAGAGGAGAGAGGACTGTACCAGGACAAGGTGTTCTGCTTCATCCATCTGAGTGTTCAGGAGTTTCTGGCTGCTCTTCATGTCCATCTGACCTTCATCAACTCTCGACTCAATCTGATGCAAGAACAACAAACTACGTCCAAGAAATCTAAATTATTTAACAAACCAAAACTTCAATCTCTCCACCGGAGTGCTGTGAACAAGGCCTTAGAGAGTCCAAATGGACACCTGGACTTGTTCCTCCGCTTCCTCCTGGGTCTTTCACTGCAGGCCAATCAGACTCTCCTACGGGGTCTGCTGACACAGACAGGAAGTAGCTCACAGACCAATCAGGAAACAGTCCAGTACATCAAGAAGAAGCTCAATGAGAATCTGTCTGCAGAGAAAAGCATCAATCTGTTCCACTGTCTGAATGAACTGAATGATCGTTCTCTAGTGGAGGAGATCCAACAGTCCCTGAGATCAGGACGTCTCTCCACAGATGAACTGTCTCCTGCTCAGTGGTCAGCTCTGGTCTTCATCTTACTGTCATCAGAAGAAGATCTGGATGAGTTTGACCTGCAGAAATACTCTGCTTCAGAGGAGGCTCTGCTGAGGCTGCTGCCAGTGGTCAAAGCCTCCAACAAAGCTCTGTGAGTAAACATGTGATCAGGCTTTATTTATAACATAAACAGTATCATGTGTGATGGACCCTTAAAAACTTAAACATATTTTTTTACATGATCATCAGCACTAAATACAGTATATTATAGTTAATGTTTGATGGCAGCAGTAAATGTCAGAGTGTCTTAAACATATCTGGGTGTCAGCTTTTATCAAAGTCACGTCCAGAATCATCCTGTAAGTAAACTTCTTTATACAGCAGCTTTCACAGGTCAAAAACCACAAAGTGCTTTACAATAGAAACAGGCAATAAAAACACAGAAGATAAAAACATTAAACAGCAAACACTGAACATCATACAGCCTAAAACTAGTTAAAGGCCACTCTGAATACTAGAGTCTGAATAAATGAGTTAGTGGGACCAGTAAAAGCCTTTGACTGGAAGATCTCAGATGTGAGAAGAGCTGTAGGATTGTAGAAAGTCAGAAACATAAACTGGGACTAAAAGTAAGGACTAAAACTTTAAATAACGCCTAAAATGAACTGGTTACCAGTGTGAAGAGATTAAACTGGAGTAATGTCCAGTCTAATGTGCTGGTTAAAAGCCTCGCAGCATGATTCTGTACTGACTGAAGACGTTCAAAGACTGTGATGGAGCCGTAGGTGATCAACTCCCTCATTGCTCCTCTGGTCTTATTGCTCTGCATCAGTGCACTGCTCAGCTGAAGAGTTCACTTCTATATGTTACAATCTGCCTCACCAGTACAGCTCCAAGGATCTGCAGCTGCTGAATCAATTATATTCCTCGTGTTTCTTCTGGTTTCCTGTTGTTAGATCTGCATGCTTGATTGTTTTTCAATCTCTCCAATGTCGTGCACTTTGATTTCCGACTGTACACAGTCTGTGAACCATGACAATTTGTGACAGAATGCAATGATCAGTGAGGACCCGGAGGACACTGACATTTACACTGTGCAGAATGAGACTTGAGACTTTATCTCACTGCTTTGTGGACGACTGATGGAAGGACTAATCACTATATCTGCTTTAATTGAACGAATTTCCATTTCACTGGTTCAGTCTCCCAGAATCTCTCAATCATACCTTGACCTTTTCCTAGAGTAACTAACCCTCACTCACCAGGATATGAGCCAGCCTTCCCTCTCATTGCTACATACTTACAGTCTTGCCTATCACCTAGGGCTGCACGATTAATCATTAGAAAAACGCGATCTCGATTCATACTTGTGTGCGATCTCATTTCCAAATGACAACGATTTAAAAAAAAAACAAAAAAAAAACGACGATTGTACCGCATTTTGATCCGGGACGTAATCTGCATGAAAACAAGCGCTCACTCTTCCTGCTCAACAAATGACAAGGGCGGAGCCTTATACCACGTGATACAGAAGCTGCCGTGTGATGCTAAAATTAGCGGGAAAAACAACGGAGAGCACGTCAGGGATGACGAGAAAGTGACAGGAGAAAATCCGTCCCGGTCAACCACCCAAACACCAATAACGGGAACCTTATACAGCGCTTCCCTATACACGTCGAACTCGCGCAGGCACAAAGAAACTACGGAGGCTATTACTTATCACCTGACCAAAGATATGGCTCCATCAACACTGTGCAAAACGAGGGATTTAGGAAAACGATCAACACCCTAGACAAACGCTACACAGTGCCGTCCCGCAACTATTTTTCTATTGTTGCACTACCTGCTCTGTACACGCAGCGTCGAGCAACGGTGGAGACAGAATTTCAAGCAGTACAACATTTTGTTGTTTTTATGTTTATTTATTGTTTTTATGTTCAGTCTCAACTGTTACGAAGTTGATGTGCAGTTAATAAGTGCAATAAATAGGGATGGGTATCGTTTAGGTTTTATCCGATACCGGTGCCAAACCGGTACTTTTGAAACGGTGCCGGTGCTCAAACGGTGCTTAAAGAATGGAGAACACAAACTTTGTCCAAAAACCTCTCATGTTCAGCTGTTTTTTGTAAAAAGATAACAATGTTAGCCTTTTCTGCAGCTATGGGGCATATATGGTATCACTCTTGGCTGGAAGCAGTGCTTAAACAATGGAAAAAACACAAACTTTGTCCAAAAACCTCTCATGTTTAACTGTTTTCCACTTTTTCTTTGGTCATTTTAGCCTTTTTGGCCAGGGTGAAGGGAGTATCTGCCATCAAACAAGAAGACAGCCGCATGTAGCTATGATGATGTTTGCTAGTTCACCTTACATGCATTAATATAATAACGTGGTTAGCCTACTCAACGTAAATTACACACGAACAACATTAAGCTACTCACGCAGAGAAGAACGGCTGCTGCTGCATCATCATCCTCATCATTTCTGCTACACTGGCAGGGCTAGGGGCCAGGACTCTCCTCTTCGGGTTTTTGGGGGATGTTCTAACTCCGGGTCGATAACAGGCACCACACCCGCAGTAGATGCGCTCGGTGTGAGGTCTCGCAGCAAGCTATCAAATACGGCGCATTTCTTGGCTTTTAAAAAAAACGCTATGCGTCGCCAGGTGTTTCATCGGATTCGAGGTGTTACCTCCTTTGACAGTATCACAGTATCAGCTTAAAGCACTTGTTGCTGCTGAGTTTGCATCTTTTGCTGTGAAGTACAGCCAGACTTTGACCGCTTCGCCTTGGACATTTTTAATCTGTAGCTCTGCTCTAACAGAACGTACGTACCCGGCCCCGCCTACTATCCTCGGAAACGTAAAATGATTGGCTAGAAGTGTATCACAGCTCAGGAAAAAAAAAGCACCGAAATAAAGCACCGAAATGTGCGCTGCTTTTCGGTCTGGTTACTACCGTTTATGTCAGAACCGGTGCCATCATGGCACCGGACACCGGTACCCATCCCTAGCAATAAATATTTATACTGGAAAAGAAAATCGTGAGAGAATCGTGATCTCAATTCTAAGCCAAAAAATCGTGATTCTCATTTTATGCAAAATCGTGCAGCCCTACTGTCACCTGTTCACAGAATGAGTCATCACTTGTTTTTGTTTAGCATTTAATGAACAAGTTCCAGGTCTTTATATTTACACAGGGAACATTTTTAAACTAAAACGTTTTTTAGCCATAAATAGTAATGCACACTGACATTTGTCTTTCTTTCAAAGGTTCAACACAAGAAGTGATTTAAATTAATCACAAACAGTTTGTTATCAAATGACAATTTTTCAGATTATGTCTTTATTTTGTTTTTGTTTTTTAGGCTGAGTGTCCCTGATCTCTCTGAAAGAGGGTATGAAGCTCTGTCCTCAGTTCTCAGCTCCCAGTCTTCTACACTGAGAGAGCTGGACTTAAGTAACAACAACCTGCAGGATCCAGCAGTGGAGTTTCTTTCTGCAGGACTGAGAAGTCCACACTGTAAACTGAATACTCTGAGGTGAGATCAAGTTATGTTGTGCTTTTCATGAATTGACAGAATTAACCAATAAGAAGCCACTAAATGGGGAAAAAAGTCAGTTAAACTTCTGTAATAGTTTTATGTTAGTGTCATCTCTTAGTGTTGACTAGGGCTGCATGATTTTGCATAAAATGAGAATCACGATTTTTTGGCTTAGAATTGAGATCACGATTCTCTCACGATTCTCTTTTCCAGTATAAATATTTATTGCACTTATTAACTGCACATCAACTTCATAACAGTTGAGACTGAACATAAAAACAATAAATAAACATAAAAACAACAAAATGTTGTCCTGCTTGAAATTCTGTCTCCACCGTTGCTCGACGCTGCGTGTACAGAGCAGGTAGTGCAACAATAGAAAAATAGTTGCGGGACGGCACTGTGTAGTGTTTGTCTAGGGTGTTGATCGTTTTCCTAAATCCCTCGTTTTGCACAGTGTTGATGGAGCCATATCTTTGGTCAGGTGATAAGTAATAGCCTCCGTAGTTTCTTTGTGCCTGCGGGAGGTCGACGGGTATAGGGAAGCGCTGTATAAGGTTCCCGTTATTGGTGTTTGGGTGGTTGACCGGGACGGATTTTCTCCTGTCACTTTCTCGTCATCCCTGACGTGCTCTCCGTTGTTTTTTCCCGCTAATTTTAGCATCACACGGCACAGCTTCTGTATCACGTGGTATAAGGCTCCGCCCTTATCATTTGTTGAGCAGGAAGAGTGAGCGCTTGTTTTCATGCAGAGTACGTCCCGGATCAAAATGCGGTACAATCGTCGTCTTTTTTTTTTTTTTTTAAATCGTTGTCATTTGGAAATGAGATCGCACACAAGTATGAATCGAGATCGCGATTTTCTAACGATTAATTGTGCAGCCCTAGTGTTGACCTAGTGTTGCAATAAACAGGATTTATTGCAAAAAATCTAAAAACTCTTTAGTGCACCCTCATTGCAATTTAATAACAGTGTTTAATGTTTATGTGTCATTTTTCAGACTGAGTCACTGTAAGCTCTCAGAGAGAGGCTATGAAGCGCTGTCCTCAGCTCTCAGCTCCCAGTCCTCTAGTCTGAGACAGCTGGACCTGAGTAACTCTGACCTGCAGGATTCAGGAGTGAAGTTTCTGTCTGCTGGAGTGAAGAGTCCACGCTGTAAAATGGAAACTCTCAGGTCAGGATTTAAAATGTTCCACCGATGATCATGTTAAACCTGATTTCTATTACTGCATAAACAGTCAATTGATTTGAAAAAAGTCTTAATGTAGAAATTAGCGTCTGGGGTTTTTAGTGATATTTGTTCACTTTCTGTCTTTCATTTGCAATGAAATGTCCCATCTGCTCCTCTGAGTCCAAATTCTTTATTTTAGCAGTGCTTCATCCACCAAACCTTCTAGTTCGATTCCTGTATTCTGAAGGTTTTTACAGAGCTGTTTGTTCAGATATCAGAATTTGATTTTCAGAAAACTTTAGTAATAAAAATATGATCAATTGATTATTTCTGACTGAAAAGATGAAATATATATTTGGTCATAGTGATATGACTCATTGCCTCACTTAAACATAAAATGTAAACAAAAATTCAAAACAATAGATTAATATAAAACTGAATTTGACTGTTGAGCTTAAAGTGAGCTTGAATGTTATTCACTTCCCGTTTTATTTTGGTAGTTATCGTCTCTGGTTTTTACTTTTACTTCCTCCCCCGACATTGTCTACATTAGTTTCAGCTGTAGAAGATTTATTGACTGTTTGATTTGTCACTTTTTTTAAAACTATAATTGTTGACTTATAAACTATTGCTAAAATGTATTTTTATTAAAATACCAAATAATTTATTACTTTATCATCTAATTAGATTATAATTCTGTAAATAGGGGAGATAGTGTGGTCTATGTGGGTTGTCTTCAGGTACTCTTCCTCCCACAGTCCAAGAACATGCATGCAAGGTTAACTGGAGATGTGTGATTGTGAGCATAAATTGTCTGTCTCTGTGTTTACCTGGCTACATCACCATGGTTACTGATGCTGAACCAATAACCTGGTCTGGATCAGGTTATGTTCAGAGTTTTTGTTTAAAATCAACTGAAGTGCCTCGTTTTCACTGATTCTTTCATTTACAGGAAGCTTTAAGTGTGATATAGAGTCAGTTAGGGTTGCAAAGGGGTGGAAAATTTCCGGTAAATTTCCAAAAAGTTTCTGGTAAATTTCCATGGTAAGTTAAGCTTGGGAATTTTGGAAATATTCCATATTGGAAACTTTCCATGGAAATAATGGGAATTATGGAAATTAATGGGAATTTAGGAGAACTAACTGGGAATATATTATTTCCAAGCATAAATATAAACAGAAATCATAAGAAAACCTCCATGCAAAATGTTTTCAACAGATATTTCAACAGATTTATTTGTAAGTACAGTAGAATAGAACACGTTTTAATAACTTGTTTCATGGATGAATAAAAACAGAAATGTTGAGTTCAATATTACCATCCCCTAACCCCGCTCATTCAAAAATGCCCCCTGTCCAAAAATCTCCACAAAGTCCCATTCAAAAGGTTAAATGAAAAATGCCACTTATCCTCCAAAACGTCCCATTAAACATGCAAATCTTCCTTCAAGCAATCCTCTTTTCTCATTTTTGCTCAGTCAATAGACTCTTCCTGGACCTCATCATCATCCAACAACATGTCCACTTCCTCAGCATCCAACTCTGAGTCTTCCTCTTCAGTGTCACTTTCCAGCCTTGTTGAGGATGGCTCTGTGTCAGGCTCAAAGAGCCGTAGGTTTGCCCGAATGCCGACCAGCTTTTCCACTCTCACATTTGTGAGCCTGTTGCGAACCTTTGTGTGGGTGTTGCCAAACAGTGACCAGTTGCGCTCGGAGGCGGCTGATGATGGTGGGATTTGGAGGAGGATGGAGGCTACAGGTGCAAGGGCCTCAGATTCACATAGTCCCTTCCACCAGGTGGCTGCAGATATGTGCTGGCATGACTGCCATATTCCATCCCCTTTCCAAAGGCCTTGCTTTGTTCGATACTTTGCCAAACTACCTAGAAGTTTGCCTTTATCGAGACCCAGGTGGTCAGACATGGCTGTAATGACCGCATAGGCACCGTTGATCTCTTCCCCAGAAAGTATGCCCTTGTCATATTTGGGGTCCAGCATGTATGCTGTTGCATGCACTGGCTGCATGAAGCCAGTGCATGCTCCCTCTGCTGTTCCAATGACTTGACCACAGCCGTTTCCTCTGCTTTCAGTAGTAGGGAAGTGGGCAGAATTGTCTGGATTTCTTCTTTGAGTTCTGCAAAAAGGCACTGGACATCTGACAAGATGGCACCATCCCCCTCTATCTTCGCTATTGCTGCTGCAATAGGTTTGAGGATTTTCCTGCTGCTAGATACTCTTTCCCAGAACACATCATCCAAGATGACCTTCTTGATGTCACTGTCGATGCCTACAGACTGGGATATGGCCATCTCTTGCAGAGACTCCTTTCCCTCCAGAAGGCTGTCAAACATGATAACAACACCACCCCATCGCGTTATGCTGGGAAGCTTCAGTGTAGTACTCTTGTTCTTTTCCTTTTGCTTTGACAGAAATGTAGCGGAAGTTACTTGTTTGCCTTTAACATATTTCAGAACTTGCTTCACTCTCTTATTCAGAGTGTCCATTGTTTTTAGTGCCATTATGTCTTTTAGGAGAAGATTTAGTGTATGGGCTGCACAGCCAATAGTAGTTATATGTGGGTAGGTCTCCTCCACATGTGCCCAGGCAACCTTCATGTTGGCTGCGTTGTCAGTGACCAGTGCAAAAACTTTATCTGGTCCAAGGTCATTGATGATCACTTTTAGCTCATCTGCAATGTATTGGCCTGTGTGTCCGTTTTCCTTTGTGTCTACACTCTTGTAGAACACAGGCTGAGGAGTGGTGATTATGTAGTTAATAATTCCTTGTCCCCTGATATTGGACCATCCATCAGTGATGACTGAAATACAGTCAGCTTGGTCAATGGTCTGTTTCACCTTTGCTTGAACTCGACTGAACTCTTCATCCAGTAGATGAGTAGACAATGCATGTCTGGTTGGGGGAATGTATGCTGGTCGGAGAACATTCAAAAATCTCTTCCAGTACACATTGGATGTCAGCATCAGGGGTGAGCCAGTTGCATAGATTGCACGAGCGAAACACTCATCTGCGTTTTTCTGGCTAGTGTCATCCATAAAATCAAAGAATCCTCTGATGCCAGAGGGACCAGGAGCTGATGAGTGGGTATCTGACTCTGATACAGCTGAAACAGATTCATTTTCCCCTTGAGTGGAACTCCTGGCTGCTGCATGTGTTGGGCCTTGAGGAATTTTTTTGCACTTTGCAATGTGCTGCTGCATTTTTGTGGCATTCTTCACGTACGTCTTATCACAATATTTACACATATATACAGGTTTCCCTTGCACATTAGCTGGTGTAAAATGTCTCCACACATCAGATAGCGCATGTGGCATTTTTCTGTAAAATAAAACAAGAGCTTGTAAAAATGCTAATGCAATGCAAGAGATCGTAATAATACAATTGCAATATGATAATAAACAGATATAAATAGTAAGGCTAGCTAAACAACTGGAATGATCTTCAAAACAAAACAGCCAAATGAGGAAGCTAGCATCTTCTTTATGTTATACTAGCTATGGCTTATTTAGCATCTAACAGATGCTAGCATTTTATTTAGCATCTTATCAGATTGCTATCTATAGGATTAATACATTTTATGTGATATTCACAATTTAAACATTTAATGAATATATTTTCCCATAATATCATCAAAACTTACCTCACTTGTTAAGTCCACAGGCTCAAATGTGTGCCTTCAATACTCTTTGTCCTTCAGGCTCAAAAGTGTGGTCCATGTGTACATGTGATGGAGGCATGCACAGTGCCAGTAGGTGGTCTCAATAGCCATGCAGCAAGCATGTGCTCTGTACATGTGATTAAGGAATGGCATGGATATTCAAGTGTATTTGAATTGCATTTGTTTGTTTTTGTCAATATTATGCTAAAATATACTTTGCTCAACTATATTTAAGTTCCCTAAGAAGAGCCAACCTTCAATTTTGAAAATTCCCAGTTTATTCCCATAAATTCCCGTTAATTCCCGTTTATTCCCATGGAAAGTTTCCATCTTTGAAAATTCCGGGAATTTTGCAACCCTAGAGTCAGTCATATCTGACTAATGTCAGTGAATGAGGCCCAGCTGTAAAGTCACAGCAGTCACACTGTATGTGTCTCATTGTCACTGGAGTTTAGGCTCCATGCATCCAGCTGGTGCTGCAGAAAAAGTAGAAATGTTTCTGTTTGGTTCTAATGCTGAGTCTCTTTTACAAAGATAGCACTGCAGCTAATCCTGCTCATGTAGCCAGTTAGTAAAAACTCAAGTCACTGTCAGACACAGCAGACATTTATTGATAATCTCACTGTATGTGGTCTTTTAGCGCCTCCTAGTTGTGAACATGTGGAGTGGTGTTAGTCTGGGTGACGAGTGTAACTGTTGAGTGAGAAAGACTGTGGTCGTGTCCAAATTCATGGGCTGCTTCCTCCTGAGCACCCGGCCTTCGCGGTCTACGTGGGCCGGGTCCTCAGAAGGTCGGGTAGGCCGGAAGTAAACGGCCGTGAAATTGGACGGTCTAGCCTTCTGATTAGCGTCACTGCTGTCTCGGTGGAGTTTAATAAACTCGGCCGTCTGCTCCTTGCTATCTAAAATATAACAGGACACTGGTGTAAATTGTTGACCATCTCACACGTCTGTTTAATCAGTTTTCTGTTTGACGTTTATTCAGTTGTGTAAAAACCAAGGACGAACCCACCCGGGGGATTCATAGTTTTATTTTATCTAATCTGATAACTTTAATCTCAGCCAAACCGATTTACTCACGAACAAATAAAACACTGAAAAAGCCCAACAGTAACATTTTTAGGTTGTCTAAGTGACTTATATATTACTTTTAACCTGATTAGCGAAAGTCTGCGGTGATCTGAAAATGATGTGCCGGGAGTTGTGCCGTTCTCGGCCGCATCAGTGACCCTCGAGCTCCCGGCTAGCTGTCGAGCTGGTGGGTAGCAGACGCCTCTGAAAACGTCGAAGCACTTTTGCAAATATGCGATATCTTGATAAACCGAGCAGATATTTGATGTTTACACAACTACTTTCTCGCCTGAAAATATGTTAAAAGTTTTGTGACCCAGAAAGATTAATAAGAGTAAATTTAAATCTTAGTAGCGGTCGCCATTACCAGAAACTGGAGTTTGGCTGGGCCGCAATATGAATTCTGGGATATGGTGGGCCACGAAGGACACACCCGACCCATCCTTCAAATTCGGGGAAAAGGAGGACGCATTTGTCGGCTGCATTCCGAGGAGTCCACGAATTTGGACAGCCTGTGACGTTATCGGTCTACAAATGCGGCTCAGGAGGAAGCAGCCCATGAATTTGGACACACCGAGCATGCGTGCTGGTAGCACCTTAGCCACAGCTTGAGTGTGGAGGAGAAGCTGAAAAAGAAGGTTTTCTAGTTTGTAAGGAGGAAAAAAACTGAGAGGAATAAGTTAAAGAGAGGCTGGAGAGTAACACAGAGCAGCAATGAATGCTGCTCACACAATTTAGACAGTTTAGCATTAAATGTTCGAGTGAGTTAGCTCCCAGCTAACTAGCAAACCAGCTAACTAGCAAACCAGCTAACTGCACCCACAAGCTGCGACTGCGTCTTTCTAACAAGAGCGTCAGACACTCAGACTGGTTTTCTTTGTGGATGATGATTTATTCTCACTGATCCTTCATGATGATGCTGCCATCCACCCACTGCTCCTAGCAGTGTTGCCAACTCCTCAGTAAGGAAAATTGCTATTGGCTGTCCTAAAAGTTGCTGGAAGTCGCTGAATGACGTCATCGCCTAATTTGGATAAATGGTCATGCTAATGTAATTGTAACGTACGTTGTAGGAGAGAAAAATAACATCGTGGAAGCGACATAACGTGAGTAAAAAACGTCCTGGAATGCATTTAAATAAATAAATCATAGTTCTGTCTGTAACTATTACAACACTCTCACCACATTTGTTAACAATTCTCTCAACAAATGTGTTTCTCCTCGTTCTTTGTTATCCAGCTGAGACTTTGGGTATAAATGTGTCATAAACAGGAGAAAGCAGTGCAGGTTCAATGTAATCAAACCTCAGACTGAGTTCAAAATCATCACCTGTCCCTGATACCACGTCAGCACCAGAACCATGATGTGTTTACTCACATTTAAAAAGGTGGAGGTCAGTGTGAATGGACTGTTGTCATTGGTCTGAATGTGCCTCTATAAACATGTGCTCTTCATTATTGATGTTTTCCTAATGAACAGAAAATGAGACTTAATAAAATCCTCTGACTGTTGTTGGAGCAGGTTGGGTCCTGGGTTTGAGTCCCCCGCTGAACCACAGGGGCTTCTAGCTTTGTTTCACAGTGTATAGAACAACAAATAAAACCAAATCTCAAAAAAACGCATCAAACTTTGAGGGTTGAACCAAGGATGAGGAAGCAGACTCGGCCCCAAACAGCTGGATATATGGATGTTACCACAGCAACCACAGCAGTGTGCTCTCAGTATATTTAGTTGTATAAAGGTGTTTGTGGTGTGTTGCAGCTGAAGCAGCCTCATGTATGTTGACACAGGGAGAAAATAGTGTGAGGACACTGTTCACAGCAGTCACAGCTCGCTGCCTTCAACAGTCTCTTCCTTCCTTGTTTGGATGTCACTAATATCATCTTCTGCTCTCACACTGACCACCTGTTGGAGCTAACATGCTAACATGGAAGCCGCAGGTATGCCACCTGTGGCAGCTGAGGTCACGTGATCTGAGTGTTTGAACCACACGTTGGAGCAGCGTTTCCAAACATCTGCACTTCAGAAGCTCCAAAGTGTGGAAACGTCACTGTGGAGCATCCCAAGAGATTTTCTTGCCTCTGCAAAGCTAAGCTTGCAAACAGCACCATAGTTTGTCAATCCCAACCAATCAGAGCGCTCCTTATGTCACGTCACATGACGCGTGTGTTTACCTCTTTGATTAGCACCCAAAGAACTAAAGAAAGGCTAAAAGGACGTTCAGCCAATCAAATCCCTCCTAGGAACAGGAAGTCTAGAGAGGAAATGGAGCAGAGAAGGAGAATCACCAGTTTAAATGTCTGAGTTTTAAACTGGTGACCCTGTAAAGAGGCTTTTATTGACTCTGTTTTCTTTACAGCTTTTTTCACCATTTAAACTGTTTAATATCAGATTTAGAAATAACTTTTGGACAGTTGTTGTACATTTCCACTAAAATGTGACACAAATAATGACTTTCTGACTTTACTTTGGACTAATCTAACGACTCAGCCTAGCTATGTTGGACTTGGTGTGGAAGCAGCTCCCAGTTTGAGTTCAGGAGACAGACACCCTCTACTTTGAAGATCAGCTTCAAACTTTCCTTTTTGATAAAGCTTATAGTTCGAGCTGGATCAGGTGACCCTGAACCATCCCTTAGTTATGCTGCTATAGGCTCAGGCTGTTGATGATGCTCTGCTTTCTTCTCCACTCCCCTCTTTTCACTCCTGATGCTTTTATATGTCACGACTGCATGTCCTTAACTTTTGTGTCTCTCTGAGCTCATCTCTTCTCTTTCCCCTCACCCTGCAACCAGTCATGGTAGATTTTTTTGAAGCTGAGCTTTGCTCTCTTCAGTTGGGTGTCTTCCCTGCTGCCTTTAAAACGGCGGTGGTGAGGCCCCTTCTGAAGAAGAGCAATTTGGATTGTAATGATTTTAATAACTACAGACCTGTATCCAACTCACCATTTTTAAATAAAATCTTAGAAAAACTTGTTTTTACTCAGATTACTGATTTTCTCAATGATAGACAGATCCTGGAGATATTCCAGTCTGGATTTAGGGTGAACCACAGCACAGAGACGGCTCTCCTAAAGGTTTTAAATGATCTTAGATGTAACTGGGACGCCCAAAAGCTCTCAGTGCTGGTGCTGCTGGATCTAAGCGCAGCCTTTGATACAGTAGACCACGCTATTCTTTTAAACAGACTAAAACACATGGTGGGCCTCTCTGGTGCTGTACACAACTGGTTCACTTCCTATCTCTCTGACAGATCTTTTATGGTGAGTATGGATACATGCTCCTCTAAGATCCATGAAATGACATGTGGTGTGCCTCAAGGGTCGGTTCTAGGCCCTGTACTTTTTAATTTGTATATGTTGCCTCTCGGCAGTGTCATCAGGAGGCATGGAGTGAACGTCCACAGTTACGCTGATGACACGCAGCTGTACATCTCCGTGTCTCCTGATGACACCAGACCAATGGATGCCCTTTTTAACTGTGTCTTGGATATAAGATCTTGGATGGCAGAAAACTTTTTACAGCTTAACCAGGACAAAACTGAAGTTTTAATTGTCGGTCCTGAGGCTCAGAGAGAGAAACTCTTGTCTAAATTAGAGGCATTTTCACTATGTCCTTCGCTACAAGTGAAAAACCTGGGTGTTATTTTTGACTCTGAGCTTGGTTTTATCCCACATGTTAAACATGTAACCAAAATTGGATTTTATCATCTAAAAAATATAGCCAGAGTCCGCCCTATTCTCTCTCGGGCCAACACGGAGATGCTGATGCATGCTTTTATTACCAGTCGCATTGATTACTGTAATGCCCTGCTCTCTGGTCTTCCTAAGAAGAATATTTCACCTTTACAACTCTTGCAAAACTCGGCAGCTCGTGTGCTGACGGAGACCAGAGGGCGGGCCCACATTACACCGGTTTTAGAATCGCTGCACTGGCTCCCCGTGTGTTTCAGGATCGATTTTAAAGTTCTTTTACTGGTTTTTAAATGTCTTAATGGTCTTGGGCCTTCTTATCTCTCAGATCTGCTTTTACCATACGAACCCTCGCGGACCCTGAGGTCCTCTGGTGCTGGCCTTTTGATTGTCCCTAAAGTCAGGACACATACTCACGGAGAGGCAGCTTTTCAGTGGTATGGTCCTCGTCTGTGGAACAGCCTGCCGGAGGAGCTCAGGGCCGCAGAGAACGTACATGTTTTTAAGAACAGGCTCAAGACCCACCTTTTTAATTTAGCTTTTACTTAGCGTTTATTTATTTTATGCTTATTCTATCCTGTTATTCTATTTATATTATATGCTGTGTGCCCAGCCTGGAGGCTGCAGTCTGTAACCGGCTCCCTGTGATAGTGTTTCCTCACCTGGCTCATGTGTGCCCAGCCCAATTTTACTCTTTGTGTGTGTGTGTGTGTGTGTGTGTGTGTGTGTGTGTGTGTGTGTGTGTGTGTGTGTGTGTGTGTGTGTGTGCGCGCGCGTGGGGGGGGGATATGTATCCATGATTGTTTATGTTAATGAGAGTGTGGGGAGTGAGTTGGAGGGCGGGGGGGCGCTTTTAACCATGTAAAGCACTTTGTGCTATATCTTTGTATGAAAAGTGCTTTATAAATAAAGATTGATTGATAGATTCTCCTCCAGGAGCCTGTTTTCACTGGGAGGATCGTTGTGTCAAAGGGAGTTCTTCCTTCCCACCATCACCAAGTGCTGCACACAGTGGATTGTCTGGTTTTTGGGGCTTTCTCTCTAATATTGGAGGCCTTACACTGTTAAACAGCTTCAGACGACTGTTGTTGTCTGTTGGGAATTGTCACTTTTAAATAAAGTTACATTGAATGGATGTAAATGGATAGATGTTATTGTGACAAACAGAAAATGATCTTTAAAAGATAGATTGTTGTTTTGTGTGTCTGCAGTCTGTCAGGATGTCTGATCACAGAGAAAGGCTGTACTTCTCTGGCCTCAGCTCTGAGCTCCAACCCCTCCCATCTGAGAAAGCTGGATCTGAGCTACAATCATCCAGGTGACTCAGGAATGAAGCTGTTGTCGTCTGGACTGAAGGATCCAGGCTGGAGACTGGACACTCTCAGGTATGGAGAGAATGTCTGATAGAGGAGGACAAGCTGGAAACATTTCCTGTGTCCTTCACTCACTTCCTGTTTGTTTCCTGCAGATGAGACATGAACAATCACACATGCAGGAATATTTTCAGGGACAGACACACTAGTCTAGCTGGATAGTACGTGGATATTTATGTAGGGGGTCTCCAAGGAGTCTGTTTGCAGGAACATTAATGATAACTGATAAGTCATGTTGAGAGTTTCCTTAAAAGTAGACCTACAGTTAGGTCCATAAATATTTGGACAGAGACAACATTTTGTAACTTAAGTTTTTAAAAATCTCAGTGACGAACCAATTTCAGTGACCAAAAACGCCGTTTACGTGTGGACGAAAGGTGCAAACGCATAGAAAAATCTGCGTTTTCAAAAATACCCGGGTACGTGTGGACGTAGCCTAAGGATCAAACCTCTATCATTATGCAATCGATTATAGAACTCTAAGCATATATGAGTAAATATTTCTAAGCATAAATGACAATCAACAATATAAACCTTACAGCTGGTTTTAATAACAGAATTTATTTGTTTCTCAAATGAGAAAGAGCTATCGAGAAACACTCCTAAATCTTTAGTTGTTAACTTTTCCAGTGGGCCAAGGTCAACATTATCTGCTAATGCTAAATAGGCTGCCGTTATTAACTAACGCTAATTTGATGCGAATTAGCATTATGCACTAATGTTAACACTTACTTTTTAACAATGTGAACGGCTAATGCTAACATTACAACAATGTTGTAATGCTAGGGTAAGCATTACAACATTGTTGTAATGCTTACCCTAGCATTACAACAATCTGAGCTGCTAATGCTAAGTAGGCTGCCATTAGCACCTACGTCTAATTCAAGGCAGATACGCATTAGAACCTAATGCTCATATCGTTTTCCTTTACTTTATAACAACGTGAGCAGCTACTGCTAAATAGACTGCTGTTATTAGCTATCCACCAAAAATATCCACCAGGGTGGATATTTTCGAAAACTCAGTTTTTGCATTTACGTGTGGACGAGAAAAACGGAGAAAACGCAGAAAACGCAGCGTCAAAGGTGTGCGCCTTTTTTGACGTCACACTGTGCGCCACGTTATTGTTTGGGTGAAATGAATTTCTACAATACTGTTAATTCTACTCTCTGCAGTGTTTAAATGCTTACATATACACACAGTTACTGTCCCTCCACACATACGACTCTGTTCTGCTTCTATGCCCCAGCTTTGTTTACTTTTTCCCACCGAGGCTTCTAGACTTCTGATTGGCCAACATTTCTACAGGTTAGGAATATAGCGCCACCTGCTGCTTTGGCATGTTCATAGCAGCGTTTTCCTTCATTTCTGCCTTTATGTGTGGACGGGATTATTTTTTAAAACGAAAACGGAAAATCTCCGTTTTTAAAAATACCCGTGTACGTGTGGACGTAGCCTCAGTAGTCTGTAAAGACTCTGTGTGCCTTCCAGAGTGCTCTGGCATGCACACACACCTTAAGGTCATGAGAGAGGTCGTACCTTCTCTTACTGATTTATGGTTTAGGAGAACACCTGCTCTGTGTCTGGTTAAGTATAAGAGCCCTTTGTTAGGGGGACCGCTGGACTCTTAGCACCAGCTTTGGGGAGTCTTCACAGGGTCACATCTGGAACACACACAGACACACACGCTATGCACAGACTGGTACTCTTTGTTCATACCTGTGTAAGACGTCACATGTTAATGAACTTGTGCATATTCATGTGACCTCAATAAAGAGCAGTGTTACGAGGGAGCAGACGAGAGCGACTGAGGTCAAGTGAAGGAACGGCGCTGTCACAGTTCTCTCCCTCATCAATTGTCTGGTTCCAGCGGTGGGTCTGTGCTAGACGACCCATCACCAGCTGTTTCCACTGGTTACCAGTACGTGGTAGAATCCACTTCCAGATCTGGTTGTCTTTAAATCTGTGAATGGATTGGCTCCATCTTATCTCTCTTTAACAAAAGAATCCAAGTGGAGCCCTCAGGTCTGCAGATAAGCAGCTTCTGACCAGAACTAGACGTAAAAACAGAGGTGAGCTTTATCGATGGCTGCAGCCAAACTCTGGAACAGTCGCCCTTCACATCAGGTCGTCACCAACACTGGACATTTTTAAAAGCCGGTTGGAAACACATTTGTACTCTGTAGCTTTCAATCCTGACCAGTCTTTATAGTCATTACTGTGTATGTTTCCTATTTTCTCTCTACTCTGTGCAGCACTTTGGCTCAAGCTGTTTTTAAATGTGCTGATAAATAAATGTCGATTTCTTTGAATAAAACAGTGGAGCCGAGCTTTGAGCTCAGTGTGTAACAGTGTGTGTGTGAGAGCCATGTAATGTCCATGTGTGCATGCTGACTGTGCTGCTCTGACCCCCCTCCTCCTTTCAGGGTGGAGCCTGCTGGAGTCCGATGGTTGAGACCAGGTCTGAGGAAGTGTAAGTGTGTTTTTAATGGGATTCATGAAAACAAAGCAGCACACATTCAACCATCTTCATCATGTCAGGAGTCATCATCAAAGTGTCAATCAATGAACAGATGATGGATCAATAACTGCAGCTGGATTGTGTTTGTTCTCTCCATCAGATTCCTGTCAACTCACAATCGACACAAACACAGTGCACACAAAGCTCCAACTGTCTGACAACAACAGGAAGGTGACACATGTGGAGGAGGTTCAGTCATATCCTGATCATCCAGACAGATTTGATGTTCATCAGCTGCTGTGTAGAAATGGTCTGACTGGTCGCTGTTACTGGGAGGTCGAGTGGAGAGGATACGTTTGTATATCAGTGAGTTACAGAAGCATCAGAAGGAAAGGAAATGGTGAAGACTGTGTGTTTGGATGGAATGATCAGTCCTGGAGTCTGATCTGCTCTGGTGATGGTCCTCAGTCTGTCAGGCACAATAACAGACAAACATCCATCTCCTCCTCCTCCTCTGTCTCTAACAGAGCAGCAGTGTATGTGGACTGTCCTGCTGGCACTCTGTCCTTCTACAGAGTCTCCTCTGACACTCTGATCCACCTCCACACCTTCAACACCACATTCACTCAAACTCTTTATCCTGGGTTTAGGTTCTGTCCCTGGCCTCCTGGTTCCTCAGTGTCCCTGTGCTGAGTGGAGTGTAAAGAGTGTCTCCTGTTACAGAAACACTCTGACTGTTGAACAGATAGTTCAGTCTGTACATGTCTGTCTCTTTCACTCACAAACACGTTTTCAGATTCATGGATTCAATCAGTTGATGTTTGAAACTCTTCTAAATGATTCCTTGTAAACTTCTTCAGTCACAAACAAACAGGAAGTGATGTCACATGTGTTCCTGTCCACACAGCAGAATGAGTCTATTGCTGACAGTGATGTACAAACAGAGTGAGCATTTCTGAGGCCCAAAATAAACTGAGTAGTTCACTGAATGAACAATGGACTGTGAGCTCAGTTCCTTCATCATTAGTATGGATTATATATGTATATGTATTATATTAGTATCATATATATCAGGTGCTGCTGCTTTCAGTCATTGTGCAAATGTGCTGTTTGTAAGCTTGTAAAGCTGCAGTCAGCTGAGACTGAAGAAGTCACCTGATCAGTGAGCAAACGTTTCTGAAAACGTCCAGATGAACAGAATCAACCTTTTGGGATCAGCCAGCAATGCAGCATCATTGTTGTTCAGCTTCAGAGGTTTGCAGGAATGAACTGATGACCAGAAACAGCTGCAAAGTCCAAGAAAATACCAGCTGGAGTTCAGCTGCATTTGAAGAAGTCAAAGAAAAGTAAGGATGGCGAAGAAGGGCGACGTTTTCTTCCAAAGAGCTGCAAACATGGTCGACGCCTCATTAGAAGAATCATCTGGACGTTTGTGAGGAACTCTAACCAAGAAAGCAACGTCACACAGATCCAACAGACAGTTTCCATGACTGCAAGTGTTGAGTGGAAAAATGCTACATTGCATTATTGCATCCTCTCACCACAGGAGGCGCTGTTGGCACCACTGATTGCTGATCAGCTGTTCTCTGATGATCTGATTGATACTGTGAATAACGGGACTCACTGAACTCTGTGACACAGTGAAGATTACAGAGTTTAACTTCAACATCTGACTGACGTCACACAGACAGAAGGATGAACCAGTGAGGCACAGAACACAGTTACTGGAGATACTGGATCAGCTCCATGTGAACCTCTGATGGAGAAGCTGCTGAGCCAGAGAAACATCAGGACATGACAGCAGCTGCACTTATCTAACAACATGTAGCAGAGCTGATCTATGTTAGAGGATCTATCACAGCAGCTGAAGCCAAAGTCCAACACTGGATACCAGCTGAGCCTGTGCTGAGTGTAGTGTTACAGGAAAAGGGCAGAAACACTGGTAGCTCCCAGTGATGCTGACTGGGGCACAGAGCTGAATGATGCAGCATCAGGACACTGTTTCAGTCTGACTGACAGAGAAACCTGTAGCTGTATCTACATGTGAGGCAGAGGCCACACAAGCAGCTTTCTATGTTTCACAGTGACTGAGATCTTCAGTGGGGGTGGACATGCTCCTGTACAGACCTCTGAGGAGAACCAAGGTGCAGTCAAAGAGTCCAGTCTGTCCTCACAGATGTGAACATGTGCTTTCATCAGGTCTGCTGTCAGCTAGCAGGCTCACATCAGAATCACTGTTCCTGAAAAACACAGTCTGTGTGACATCATCAGTCAGCTGATGGTCCCAGATCTGAATGGTTTCTGTCTCTACTGAGGAAGTCAGAGAATATCACTGAGGTGTGGATCAGGTCTGAGTGAGCTGTGGAGGGACAGCTTTAAACAGTCCACAGGTCTCACGTCCTGCTCAGTCTGCTAGCAGATACCTCGTATTGTTCCAGATGTGCTGACATCAGCAGCAGCACAGCTGTGTGATACCATGAATCTCAGTTATTGATCCAACACACAGTAAATACAAAGATCAGGATTTCTGAGAGTAATCATTATGAGTCTGAACACATGATCACTGAATGTTAGTCTCCACAATAATAAGCTAACACAAGCAAACACAGCTTTCAGCTCTTATTTTGAAACTGGCTTATTTAGAGAGCTGTGATGTGAGCGTGCCTGGCTCTGAGGCACTTGGGTCAGCCTCTGTTGTTTAGAAGTGTTACAGACTGTGAATGACACAGACCTGTCAGTTTCCATGTTTGTCTGTAACACAGCTCAGGGCTCCATGCTGAACGCATCCATCCAGTGTTATTGATCCAGGACTGATACCAGCATTGGGATCAATACTACAACACACAATCACATGTGTCCACGTGATGCAGTTTGAAGACCAATCAGATGTCTCTGTATGAGGAGGCGGGGTCACAGGAGGTTCACAGAAACTCTGCAGCAGCATCATCAGCTCACATGGAAACTTTGATGATTCACTTCTGTGGTGTTTTTACAGAAACACGTCACAAAATTAGCTCCACCTGTTTTGTGAGCTTTGAGTTTCTTGTCTTCATCCTGGATTCTTGTGTTGCTGTTTTTACACACAGATATTTCCTGGTTGGTTACTCAAAGCTTTCCAACACAGGCCTCTGTGCTGCCATCTGGTGGACAAACATGTGAAGTGCAGCGTGAAGCTACAAATGAAACTGCTTCAGCTACGTGTATATACAACATACTATAACCTATATAACTATATGTATAGTGTATTATGTAGGTTTTAGAGCTGGGGGTAGAACTGCTGATGGCCTGGTTGTTATTTATGTTCCCCATGGTTCACCAGCTCTCACACAACATCAGCACCAATGATCCACGTCCTTATAAACCTCTGAATCAGGTCCTGAAGCAGTGACGTCCTGAGTGAAGACCTCACTGATCACATGACTCTGGTCACCTGACTCAGTGTTTCTGAAGCAGTGTGCTGGGTTTTTAAACATACGTGGCTGCTGCCTGATGTTGGGCCCACAGAGGAAGACGACTCACTCGCTCTTCTTCACTTCCTCCTTAAACATGTGGAAGGAGAGCAAAGTGCTGCCAGACTCTTATTTCTGACAGGAACAGAAGAAACCACAGCAAACTGTTCCAGTTCTTCATCTTCATCACAATCTATTTATTTCTGATGGTGTCTTCAGTCTGAGGTTTGAAGTTTCCATGTCTGTGTGATGTGTGGTGTGAAGGCTGCTGGTTAAACTGGGACTCACTGTTTAAAGCACTGAGTGCTCATAGAGAGATGCTCCATGAGTCCCAGTACAGACTACAAACATGGTGGAAACTTAGCTTTGATATCCACACACTCTGCACGTCTGTGAGGAACTGTGATGAAGATGTGCAGAGATCTGTGTCCAAACAGGAGAAAGACTGTAAAGACTCTGTGCTTCTAACAGCCTCTGTTAACATATGTGAGGCTGTTTGTTGTTGTTGCCATGGAGCTTTGCACTGTTTGGGTCAGCAGGTCATGTGATCAGGTTTGTTCTGCTGGACGATGGTTCAGTGTCAGGTTTGTTTGCATTCATCAATAAATATCTAAATCAATCAAAGACTCCATGTTTGTTCTTCATCATGTGACCTCTGCTCATCCATCTCTGTGAGTATCAGGATACATTTAGTTCATAACACACAGAAAAATCAGAGTTATTACCTGTAATAAATGTGAAAGATTCCTGCAGTGATAACCAGGCAGGACTGAAACACATCCAAGCTGTCACCACGGTAACAGCACCGTCCATCCACAGGTGAGGGGAGGAGCAAAAAGAGGGACTTTCACCATACATACATACATACATACATACATACACCACAGTTGACAGGTAACCCTATTGGAGTCGCCAATAGTGACTAGAGATGGCACGATACCACTTTTTATGTCCGATACCGATATCATAAATTTGGATATCTGCCGATACTGATATGAATCCGATATAGTGTTTTTAATCAATAAAACTGTTTTTTAATATCTTGCTGCATTTTGTATAAGTTCATACTCAAGTTTAAATAACCAACAACACTAAAGCTATTCTGTTAGACCTGTATGCAAAAAATATTTCATAGTTCAGCAACACTGATCAATCTAATAAACTTAAACCTGCTCCATCCTCCCTATTCTGGCATTTTAAAGAGTACTTAGCTTAAGCAACCTCACTAACAGGGTGCCAACTCCCAGTAACAAAAAAAATGTATTGATGCAATGTTGAACATTATTACACAGGAGAAACCAACTACAGTAAAATAATGACACCGTGACGTCTCTGCCTTTGTAAACAGAGGGACAGTAACTGCGTGTAAACCTGCAGACAGTCAGATTAACAGTATTTCGTCTCTATCTGCCATTCTGCCATTCATCTCATGTAAACAATAGCGTGGCCACAGCGTGACGTGAAAAAAGGCGCATACCTTTGACGTTGCGTGACAAACTCTGTATTCCTCGTCCACACGTAAACACAAAGGGTTTTAAAAAATCCCAGTTTTCTGTGAAAACGCCGTTTACGTGGACGAAACAGCTGCGTGTTCAGAAACACCCGTGTAGGTGCGGACGCAGCGTAAAAGAGTTAGTAGTTTATTTTCTTACTGCCTGTAATTTATTGCAGATTACTTGTATTTGCAAACATTTTTCTTGTAAAACAAAGGGGGCGCAGCAGAAAAAGTTTGGGAACCAGTGCTGTAACTATGAGACAGATGGCTGACACACGAACCTGTGGGAAGTAACATGTTTGTAGAAATGTGAAAATGTTCATGCCATAATCCCTCCCATGTTTCCGTGTGGCACTGTGGAGTAATGCACAATTCTTCCAAACACGGACAAAATATGTAGAGGGAGATTTGTTACAAGGTGTGTTGTAATCCCAGAACAGTGAAGATTACATAACAGAAGAGCTTCACAGCTCGTCAGGCAGCAAGTGGACACTGAAGAGTGTGTGCGCCTTATCAGAAGGAAAACTGTTCTCTGCACCTGAGATAAAGGATCGTATAAAAGAAGAGCGAGCGCTCCCTGAGGTCTCCGACTTCTTAGACATTTGAACCTAGACAGGAGACGTGTGAGAATGGCAGGAGAGGACAAAAGGAGAGATGAACGAACTGCTGGAGGATCAGAAGGAAAGCAAAACAGGTTGGAGACAAATCAGTTGCTCTTTAATAAAATGGATGAAGCAGCATGTACACTTGTGAGACATGCATGTGTGAGGTCAGGTAAACCTCTACAACATGCTGAAATGCTGCTTCTAACACAGAATAGACCGACGAGCATTAATCGTGTATCCCCACAGGATGGAGCCCGAGGCTGACGACCAGCGAGTGGAGCGAGGCCCAAAGAAGCGTGGCGTGCTGCCCAAACGACTGCTGATAATGTCGTCTGTGGCTGTTGTGCTCATCGTGCTGCTGACTGTCATCGTTGTACCTGTTGTGCTGCTCACTAAGACGCCAGGTACATTTTTACAATATGTACGATTTATATGATAAAACAATGATGCAACTTTGTTTATGATCCAGATGATGAAACATACCTGAGTAAATGTATTTATTACTCATCACCAGAGGTACATTTCACAGTACTTTGTACTTATATACTGTATTATATACAACTGCAATAATATCAGAGTCCAGCTGGAGCTGGTTGCAGCACCTGTGGCCTTCAAAGCATTTTCTCTGCATTGGATCTGAGCAGCACGGTGGCACGGTGGTTGCCGCACAGCAAGAAGGTCCTGAGTTCAATTCCACCATCAGGCCGGGGTCTTTCTGTGCAGAGTTTGCATGTTCTCCCCGTGTTTGCGTGGGTTCCCTCCGGGTACTCCGGCTTCCTCCCACCGTCCAAAGACATGCAGCTTGTGGGGATAGGTTAATTGGATAATACAAATTGCCACTAGGTTTGAATGTGCGAGTGAATGTGAGTGTGAATGGTTGTCTGTCCCTGTGTGTTGGCCCTGCGACAGACTGGCGACCTGTCCAGGGTGTACCCCGCCTCTCGCCCTATGACAGGTGGGATAGGCTCCAGCGCCCCCCGCGACCCTGAAAAGGATAAGCGGAAGCAAATGGACGGATGGATGGATGGATCTGAACAACAGTCAAATCTGAGCAGACGTGCCAAAGCTTTGTTTCTTGTTTTCTGTTTGCACCATAGTTCTTCCAAATGTTTCAGTTCAGGATTTTTTAACTGCTGTCATGTACACCATCAGTAAACTGTGACATTACTGCTTTTACCTAACCTAATCATCACCACGTTTCACTGTAAAGACCAGGGCGCTGCTTTAGTTGGATGAGCAGGCGACCACGTGCAGCACGGTTTGAGTCCGACCTGCGGCCCTTTGCTGCGTGTGTCCCCCTCCTTCCTCTTCACCATGTCTGTCTAATAAGGCCAAACACAGACTGTAGGCTTAGCCGTGGTTCTGAAAGTCGAATGGAAGCTCAAAGTGCACGACTGGCAGTGTTGTGACATACATACCTACTGCATGTAGAGTTCACCTGAGTGTACAGCGACAGTAAGATGTCTTTGCACAGGTGAAACAGCCCACAGTGTTGCAGGGTTTCACAGGGTGCTGCAGCCTCCAGCAGTGTGCCTTCTCCAAACGTAACACTTAAATACTCGCTGTGTCAGCATCACAACTTTATATTGCTGCTGCTAAAATCAGTGATTACAGTGATCAAAGTTCATTTGATATCATACTGCAGCTCATTGCAATGCCATGATGCATGAGTGCTCATCATTTGGCTTCTGGTCTTATGACAGGACCATAGTCATGTGGACAAAAAGTACACGGCTGCTTTGAACTGTGTGACTTTTGAATCAACTGACATGAAATGTGTAACAAAGATAATGTTACACGATGTGTTTTGTGCTGTTAGACCTTGGTCTCTTTGAGTAATATGTGACAGTAGCTTCTTTAAAAAAGACACTAAGAAAAAAGCATTCAGAGTCAGAACCAGACACGGAGAAGCTGCATTCAGCTTTTATGCTCCTTATATCTGGAACAAACTCCCAGAAAGCCTCAGATCAGCTGAAACACTCAGTTTATTTAAATCCAGGTTGAAGACTCACCTGTTCTCAGCTGCATTTGAATAAAGCACCAAATCCACACTTTAAGCTTAAATTTCAAAACTAACATTTAACTACTGATTTTATCTGTTTTGATTTTATATACTGTTTTGTTTGTTTGTTTGTTTGTTTGTTTGTTTGTTTGTTTGTTTGTTTGTTTTAATCAATTTTAAATCATGCTTTTTATTTGTTCTTGTTTCTAATGTCTCTGTAAAGCACTTTGAATCACCTTGTTGTTGAATTGTGCTATACAAATAAACTTGCCTTGCCTTCATGAGTATCTGCAACCTTCTTTAAAAGCCAAATCCCATCTGTCTCGCTTCAGCTGACAGAATCTTTAAGCTGAAGAAATGAATGAACTTTAAACAAGCTGCTCTCCCAACAAAGAGCAGCCTCCCCAAACACACCGTCGGCTGTTTTAGCTGAAAGCTCCCAGTTCTGCTGTGACAGGGACTACGTACCTATGACTCCGTCACTGTCTTGCTGTCCAATCGTGTTCCTCAGCTCCGTCTTCTGCCTCGTTCTCTGGTGGAGACATGCTGGAGTACTTGGTGCAGACGGGGAACATCAGTGAAGCGGACGGCCTTTTGGCTACGTGGTTTCACCGAGCCAACAGCAAGGAGGACATGTACAAAGCGCTCATGGGTAAAAACACTCACACAGACAACACTGCATTATTTGATGGTGTCGGTGCCTGAACCTACAGTCAGGTACAGACAAAACAAGCACCGCCTCCTGTCATCTTTCCAGGTGACACCATGATCTTGGAAGCTGACGTCACTCTCATGGGTTATGGGACCCCTGATGAAAAGCCAGTGCCGATCATGGCACACCCTCCCGACATATATAGTGACAACACTCTCGACGAATGGTTAGATGCTGTACTGGCTTCTGGAAAAGGTACAGATCAGAACTGTTTCCACAGAAAGTCCATCTGATCACAGTTTTTAAAGGCGTGTTCGTTTGCAGGCATCAAGTTGGACTTTAAGGCTCTGGAATCAGTGGGTTTGTCACTGGACCTGCTTAAACAAAAGGAAAGCAACAAGGGAATAAACACACCTGTGTGGCTGAATGCAGACATCCTCAGAGGCCCCAACGTCCCAAGCTTTGTAGCTCCAGTCAATGGAAGCAGGTATGAAATCCAGCTAGACCGGACACAGACCCTTGGACAGAGTTCAGAATTAGGAAGGGAAAATGTCTAACATCTAAAGACTGATCGGGAGGTTGGTGGTTCGATCCCTGGATCCTCCAGTCTGCATGCCAAGTGTCCCTGGGCATGATACTAGCCCCAGGTCGCTCTCCGATCTCAGCACGAATGTAGTTAGGAAGCACTAAAAAGCTTAGAAGAAAGTGACTGGGTGAGTGTGGTGTGGAGACTTGGGAGAGCAGGAAAGTGCTACGTAAGAATCAGTCCATGTTTATGTCTCCCTCTTTTTTCAGGTTTTTGGAACTCATTCAGGACAAGTTTCCAGATGTGACTTTGTCTCCTGGGTGGAAGGTATGGCACGCTCGCAGTAAGAACCCCATTGAACCATTATACCAGGCATGTGACGAGGTTCTGGGAATGTTCCTGTCAGAAACAGGAAGAGACTCAAGGAATCCTGAACTGACATTTATGAGAGAATTCAAAGCTGGAAGAAGAACTTTGAGCTTCAAAAAGATCCTTTGAGCTAAAGTAGACAAAACAGCTTTTATGTTCCTGTGATCCCTAAAATTAAAGACAGTTGAATTAATGTTGACATGCATCACCCATCAAGAGTTTGGACACCTTCTCATTTCATGGTTCTCTTTATTTCTACTACTTTCTACACTGTAGATACTGAAGACATCAAAGCAAGATATATGGAATTATGTAGCAAAGAAAACAATGATAACTCTAAAATACATTTAGAGTCCTGTGAGTAGCCGCCCTTTGTTTTGTTGACAGAGCTGCGGCCTTCTCTCAGCTTCATGATGTCGTCACCTGAGATGGTTTCACCTCACAGGTGAGCCTGTCAGGGTTCATTGGTGGTGTTGGGACCATCAGTCGTGTTGTGCAGAAGTCAGGGCTGTTAGCTGTGTACCAACCTATTTGACAACTGTTGAAATTCATATTATGGCAACAACCAATGAGCTAAGTAAAGAGAAACAACAGCCCATCATTACTGTAAGAGCTGAAGGTCAGTCAGTCGGAAACTTTGAATGTGTCCCCAAGTGCAGTCAGAAAAACCATCAAGACTACGATGAAACTGTCTGACATGAGGACGCCCCAGGAAAGGAAGACCAGGAGTCCCTCTGCTGCTGAGGATACAATCATCCGAGTCACCAGCCTCAGAAATCACAAGTTAACAGCAGCTCAGATTAGAGCCCAGATAGATGTCACACAGAGTAGAGACACATCTGAGTAGAGTAGAGACTGTACAAATCAGGCCTTTATGGTCAAATAGCTGCTGAGAAACCACGACTAAGGAAAAGCAACAAGCAGAGATTTGTTTGGGCCAAGAAACACAAGATGAGTCCAAATTGGAGAACTTTGGTTCCACTTTGTGAACGATGGTCTCTACATGCACGGTTCCCACTGTGAAGCATGGGGTTGATGGTTTGCTGGTGTGGGGGGCTTTACTGGTGACACTGGTGGAGATTTATTTAAACTGAAGGCACACTGACCCAGCATGGCTACCACAGCATCCTGCAGCAACATGCCATCCCATCATGGAGAGTGATGGAGGCCTGGCCTCCACAGTGGAGATGGTAAACACATGGTTTATATTTTTGACTGAATAACAGCTGTATGTGCTTTATTTCTTTAGGTCCTCTATATTCACCAGCTCACAAACGAAACCTACTCCAGAGCCACGGTGGAAGAAATGTACAACATGATCAAAGACGTACCTCAAAGGGTAAGTGTGAATCCAGGTTTCAGTGGTCCCAGTTCAACACGCTCCCATCCCAACACGCCTGGGACAAATCGTCGGTGTGTTGCGTGCTGGGATGAGAACGCTCTGAGGTGTCGGAGAACGGCAGAGCTGACTGGTCAACGTTTCGTCTCTTAGGTGACGTTCCCAGTCCACGCCATGCTGGTTCGCAGCGGCTGGCAGCACCTGAGCTGGCTCCTCAACCAGTCACCACGGTAACAGATAACTTCCACGTTTACTATGGCAATGACTGGAAATCTGCTAATCAAACCAGTAACTGGGGGCTGCTCGCTGCCCATGAGCGCCACAGACTGACTGTCATGTTTTGTGTCTAGGTTCAGCCTGACTTTGTGGCAGGGCTCTGTTAACCCCAGCGTCAGCGACCTGCTGTTTGTCCGTGACAACACCCACCCGTGGCAAGTCTACTATGACATATATGAACCCACGCTGTCAGAATTTAAGCAGGCTGTAGGTGAGGAGCGTTCATATGGAGCAGACTTACACAGACTATGTTTGGGTAAAATAATAATTGTGTGTGTGTGATTTATTCAAATCAACAGATTTGTTTTCAGTGAGTTCTGACTGTTGTTGAAGACTGAAGAAAAACATTATTAGAAAACTACATGAAAAATCATTGGAAACTGAACCTTCTGCTCATTGTGTGCATTTGTTTAAGCTTCTTCTGAGATGAAGAGTTTGCTTCTGTTTAGTTCTTCCTGGTTCATTGTGTGTGTTCACAGGTAAGCAGGACAGCGTGAGGAGGTTCTATCCTGGAGGAGATCTGATGGAGTTTCTCCACCCAGGTTACAGCTCAGACCTCATGAGCTGTGCCTTTGCTCCCCGTCACCGGCCGGGCCTCCCTGCTCCGTCAGCTTTCAGGCAGGTTTTACACCTCAGGGTTTATAACCTGATTTTAACGGGCCAGACTGAAACGCCCGGGCAAAGCACGCTCTCAAAGTTGTACTTTACATATGCTAGCGACATCTGGTGGTAACATCATGAATGACAGCGGGGCACTGTCGCCAGAAACACCAAGAAACTGCCTCATTTGTGCCACGAAGCATTCAGAGATCCCTCGTGAGTTTTTTCTCAAGGTATTTTTAAAGTGAACTTGCTGTATGCACTGAAGTCATGTGGCAGCTGAACCTTTCGTTCACATCGGTCATCAGGATGATGTTCTTAGTGACTCTTGGTGGCAGAAAAGCTGATGTCCTGGGATTTTGACCGTTACAGTAACAATTGTGAAAAACGCAAACTATCTGTTGTTTTGGTAGAAATGAAAGCGCCAGAAGTGTTCACAGCTGTGCTGAGCAGAGAATACAGAGCACAGCTGCTTGATCAGAAATCAGTGTTTGAAGCCGCAGTGGACCGAGGCGGCGTGTTGGACAACGGGGAAGTGACTGCTGCAGAGGTGCGGCTAACATTTGGCCCTTTGAGTATCAGTCGTGGTCACAGCCTGTCCGTCCCTTCACAGCTGCGGTCTCCTCATCACCTCATGATAATGCAGCATGTCACAGATCAGCTGTTCATCCTGATGATGTCAAACTGTAAACCTGCACATGCTGCTGTCGCACCACCTTAAAGTCACACTGATACTCTGTTTCACTAACAGGTGGGGGCAGCGGGATGCTGGTCGTTCGTGTGACCTCTGACAGCAGTCGACCTGGAGTCCTTCTGGTAGAAGGTTCTGGAAGGAGCTCAGAGCTCCTCACACTGCAGGTATATCTGTAGATCACCAGCCAACCACCAGCCAGGTTACATTTTTATTAAGGCCAATCATGTGTGTGTTCTCAGGATGTTATTCAGACCCTTGGGCAGGCTGCTGATACCTCCTGGGGAATTTACCTGAGGGTCCAGAGTCAGCAGCTGCTGGAGGCTTCTCTTAACCTGCTGCAGTCAGCCTACGGGGCCGACGAGCTCCACAGGCCTGTGTGGATCAGCATGGAGGGCTTACAGAGCAGCGACAGCACAGCAGTAAGCACATCTGATCCCCCCGAAGCAGTGTCTGCAGACAATACGTTAATAAAGAACAGAGCAGACGCATGTCACGTTTAACACACCTGGCTGGAAATCCATCCAACTAGAATCGAGCAGGTGTAAATGTTGGAGCCTCCTCGAGGGTCCACCCTGGCTGGGAAACTATCACACCCCCACAGAGAGAACAGTTGTATAAGCTGCATGTTTGTCAGACGGTCCCCAAGCAAATGCAATCCTCTGTTCGTCATGAAGGCTTTTTAGCTGCTCAGGCTTGGTCAGCCAAGCTCAAGTTCACTCCAACAATGTCCAGTGCCGATCCAGTTAGACGATGGAAACGTGTCATTTTAGGCTGTTTCATAGTCGTCCTTCTCTTTGCTCCAGGTCTTTGTGTCCACAGTCGAGCGCCTGTTTCCATACGTCACTGTAGTCCTGGCTGAGCACAGATGGCCTCCTCGGATCCCAGCGGCGGTGTCACAGAGGGTGGCTCTACACCTGAATGCAGCCTCGCTGCCCACGGGGCAGGAGCAGCTTTATGCTTTACTGGGAATGATGGACAAATACGACTTTATAATTGAGGTGGACACAAAGAAAGGTGGTGCAGCTGTCACTGTGGTGAAGGAGCTCCGTGCACAGCGTGCAGGCAGAGCAAGCAGAAGCCTGTATATTCTACCTCAGTGATCAGAGCACGTGTGGGCTGAGAGCAGGTTTAAATGTGCTTTTATAGTCACCACAGAGTCTCAGTGTGTATAGAAATGCTGCTGCTTTGGGTTGCTGAAGTTAACATCATTATACTGTATATATATGATTCAATGATTATTATAAAATTCATAATAAATTCTATTAAAGGAACCAAGTCCAAAACCAGAATTAGCCTCTTAGCCTGTGTGAGCCTGTCCGAGGTTTGTGATTCAGCAGCAGCTGAACACGTATGAAACACTCTCCTGCTGCAGCTAACATTTCACATGCAGCCCGCCTCTCTTACTGACTGCAGCACTGCATTATTTGCATCCATAAATGTGTCTTTAAAGTGTCACAGGTGGCATCAGTGCTCTCAGAGGCTCACTTGGTACTTTTAATGCTGATTTTTGAACGTTTACAACAAAGAAAATCATCCATCACTCGATTAAAACAAGGAAAAATACAACACAGCACTTTATTGTAGTTCAGTGGAAAAAGTGAATATTCATGTTTTAAACCAGCACGTCATGTTGAACTGCAGCAAACAGTTATAGTGTTCAAATGAACCTGCATTAAGTACAAGCCCACACCTGTACAGCTGTTACAGTCATGTACCTTTAACCTACAAACATGAACAGCAGCTCAGTCACTGACACAGCGGCTGATTTTACTCACTTAACACGTCGATTGTTACTGCTGACCTTTGTATCAATCCATGAAATGATCATAAAGTCTTCCCGCCACATAAACCAAGCAGGCTGTCCCCACAGTAGCGTCTGGTGCTGAGGAGAGCCTCGGACAGGCTGCTGCCACTGTCACAGTCTGTTCCTGGTCAAGTACTGGCTGCAGGAGCAGAAGGTGTGGTAGAAAGAGGAGGACAGGCCGGCAATATCTGTGGAGATGTAGGGAAGGACCTCCGGAGACGCCTGGTTAAAGTAGCTGATCTGAAAGAAAGACAACATACTAATAACAGCCAGCTGTGATAAGAGCACATGTACGACTGCTGCTTTTCTCACCAGGGACTTGTTGTCTTTGGTCTCCAGTATGGTGAATCCAGCACACAGAACCTCTCCTCTGTTATAGCCTTCAGTGGGAGGGTGAGTGGGCAGGGACACGGAGCGCAGGGCGATGACATACGGGTCTCTGAAGGAAAACAGAAAGGGAACGCATCAGGAAACCCTGCAGGACACAGGTGGATGGATCTGGCTCTACTGACCCGCTGCCACATGGCTTCCTTTTGGAGGCCAACAGGATGAAGTCCTGGAGAATCCCTTTTGCCTGATTGGCTGCAGTGGGAGATCCCATCGCGCCATGACGCACCGATGGAGTCACCACACGATATATGAAGTCATCGTTGTCGACCAGCTGAATCAGCTCGCACTTCCTGTTTGAGGAAACACATACACACTGTTAAAAAGGGGACTGGCAGCACTGTTTAAAGACTAAGCTGCAGTTCACTCCACAGGTATCCACGCAGAGGCAAACAGCTGCTTCTGTGCTTCACCAGCTGAGGGGTGGAGCTCGTGCATAGGGACACTGAAGGGGAAAACTACATAACAAAGGGCTTGGTGATGACATCACCCAGATCTCCACCCATCTCTGCTGCTTATCCTTCTCAGGGTCGCAGGGGGTGGAGCCTATCCTAGCCGTCTTAGAGGCAGGGTACACACTGGACAGGTCGCCAGTCGGTCGCAGGGCTAAACACGAGAGTTTCCAGTTAACCCAACCCACTAACTGCATGTCTTGGACTGTGGAGGAAGCTGGAGGACAGGGGGGAACCCAGGGGGGACGCAGGGGGAACCCAGGGGGACGCAGGGGGAACCCAGGGGGACGCAGGGGGACGCGGGGGGAACATGCAAACTCCCCGGCCTGATGCAATGATAGCATATTAGATGGAGTTGTAAATCTAAACTCCACATCACTGCATAAACAGCTCGTGCTCCACCTTACAATCCAACGTATTAAAAACCCTCGCTTGGGGCAGACTCCTGCCGCGACGTTCCACCGGAGAACCACGGCCTCTGAACCATCCATCCAGTCCTTATTAAGGGTCAGACTGTGATGAAGCCAACAGGACTGCATCATCTGCAAAAACAAGGAAGCTGCCCTCCTCACATCAGCTACACTTAGAGATCCTGTTCGTGAATATCACACACAGGATCGGTCACACACCCTCGAGTCCTCCTACTGAGGAGCAGCCACAGCTTTCACTCCATTTCTAAATGGACCGCTGCGATACACCCCACAGACGCCGTCCTGGTACCTGGTTGTCCGAGTCTACAGAGCACTTATAAACCTCTCTCCAGACGTCCTGTGAGGGTGAAGATCTGGTCCGGTGTCCCACAGCCAGGATGGAATGGGGGCCCAGATCTTCTCAACAGTGAGTTAACGCCTCCTTTTCAGCTCTGTGAAAAATAACTTTCCAGGGGAAGCTGAGCACTGCGATACCTCAGTGACCGATCCACAACATCCAGTTATTGTTTTAAAACTGGGATTTCCCACAGTGGTCTGCTCCACCAGCACAGGCCCACGGTGTTGACGGCATCGGAGACAAAGCTCCGCCTCCTCCACAGACGAGGGGAGTTTGGGTTCAAGAGCTGCTCACCACGTTCTTTCCACCACCTGCTGGTCATGAGATCAATGCAAAGCGTAAGGCTGCAAATCTAAGCAGCTAGGATGAGCTTCATCTGCAGGCTGGCTCGGCTGGGGGAGAGCCACCGTTCCCCTTTTATGTAAACGTGAGAATAAAGAGACAGACAGGCCCTCACAGCTAATGTCACTTTAACCTTAACATGTCAGCCTCAGTGCAAAGTGAGCAGCATGAACCTAAACCACACGTCGCTTATTTTTAACCCTGAACCTCAGAAAAGTCCATCATTGGAATCGGAGAACAATACCGAGGCAGCGAGTCGAAACAGGCCGCGCACAGAAACCGCTGAACTTGACTCGTAGCAACGGGCAAACAGACGAGTCCCAGAGTCTTACTTGTAATGCGAGTCCCAGCTCGGCCTGTTGCTCAGCTCGGCGAGTAAATCAAAGGCTCTGTGAGCAGGAACGTCCACCTCACATTCAATCTTGAAACTCAGCATGGACTTCTGCTCCAGGGTGTAAAGCTGAACCTGTGAACACAACATAAAGCGCCGATGGGCAGACTCACACAAACAAACAGCTCATTAGTGAGACGCACATACCTGGTCCTTCTCACAGCTCAGGCGCCAGCTGCTTCTGGCTGCCAGCATCTTCAGAGCTGAGACGTTGTTAAAGCTCAGATACACCTGGAAGCACAAACACAGGAACCACAAACTCATCTCCAGAGCTCAGCGTTAGCAGGCCGCCTCCCGCCATTCAAATACTACTTATTATATATGAATCAGCGCCGTCTAACAGTGTAAGTATTAAGGGTGCAAAATGAAGACAAACTGCTGCAGCACTATTTCTCATCTGCAGTGAAGGTGAAGCACAGCGGTGCGACACGTCGGCCTGTCAGAGGTTCAGTCGACTAAATCAGTCTGCAGGCACGGCGGGAGTCTGACTGTGGCTCAGGTTTGGAGCTAAGTGGGACGACATGAACACGCTGAGGTCTGCTCGGTCAGATCATACAAACTGCAGTGGAACAAATCACTGAACATCCTTTAAGAAAGAAACAGAAATCACGTCCCACAAGTCGTGACGACGCAGCACCGACACACAGCTGAGACGCTGATGTGGGTGAAGAGACTCAGCTGAGAAAACTATTAAAGGTTTACTGTGTCCAGCTCAAGCACAGGCTGTGACAGGATCATCATCAGCTGACGAGCAGCTGTGGAAATCACCTTATTGGTGCAAAAATACTGTTTTATGTCCCGTATGTCCGGTAGATTCAGCTGCAGAAATGAGAACTAATGATGTGTTTGTGACAAGCTGCTAGTAACAAGGTGCCAAGTTGTCTTATTTGTAATACAGTAATACACACATGTATATAAAGAAAGTTTCTCTCCCGTGAGTCCACGAGGACTAACGTGAGCAGTACAGGTGACGGCGTGGAGCTTCTCCTCACCTGGTTGGTGGGATCCCAGGGAACAGACAGAGGCACCTCCCCCTGCGTGCGGGAAATGATGTACTTCCTAAACACAGAGGAATGCTGCATCAGGATGATGGCACTGTGCACAAAGCTGCACAACAAACGCTGATGTAGCTGCAGAGACGGTGCATTAGGGGCTGTTTGGAGACATGTACCTGTCCAGCCTGATCTTTTTCCTGGCCGTTGCCTCCTGAAACCTCCTTTGTCCTTCCTGTAAATGAGACGGACACACAGGCAGAGGGCACCAGTGTGTAACACAGCGGGCAGATTCCCAGCACCAGTTTATGACCAGTACACCGATCTGTGGCACAAACTGAGTGGAGTGTTATTACTCGGTGTTTGTTCACGCTGATAACGACCCACGACTACAGCGAGGCCGCTCCATCAGACGGATTTATGACCGATAACATGATGTGAAGCTCTGATCGCTGCTCAGCCGTCACGGCTTAATGGTTAATCGAGTGTTTCTGCACCTTCTTTATGACACTCGTGTTTTATCCTACAGGACGATCTCCACAAGCTGCTTCACCACAGATGAAGCGTGAATGAAGCTGACACCAACATTATCCTGTCAATCTACTGCTCCACACTTTAACCCCACCAGCACACACTCCCCTGACCGAGCTTTCCTGCAGGTGTATAATGTGGAACAATCATAGTAATGCTGTATTTACATGATTTCAACATTTGAATGGAGTTCATAATAACAGCGTTCACAGTGACGGGGCATGTGGACGTGCTCAGGCCTGTGAGCCACGGACGCTGTGACGCTTCCACCAGAAACAAAGGAAGGAAAACGCACGCAGAGGCCATGTTTCCTGCTGCGCAGTCATCCATCCATCAGCACCACGGGCGGTGCAAAAGGCGGACCCAGCTACACTGATGTCACCCACCGCTGCCTCTGAGCTCACCTTGGGTGAAGATCAGCTGTTATCAGGAGTCTGGCTGTGAAACGTTCATAGCTGACACCTTGTTAGCCAATCAGAGTGCGGTTTCATACCACAAATTCTGAAGCAGATTTCATGTCTTTCAGTCAGTATTAGCCAATCACAGACAGCCGCGTCACATCCAGACACTTTATGGATGCAGCACGCTAACGAGCCGTTTGTGAGCGTTAGTTTAACTCACCAGGGGTTCAGGTCGTATCCGTGGTAATGTGCGTGGCTTCCCGCCATCATCGAGCACCTCAAAGGTCATGAAGGCGGAGTTTATGTGTCGGTTAGGCCCCTCCTCATGGTAGGCCTCCGCGCGCACGCCCACCTCCATGCTGCAGTAAGGACACGTGTCAGTATGCAACCAGTGGTTCTGTCTGCTGCACAGCTGCAGTGCTGCGTCTCTGCCAGCGTTCTGGGATACCTGTTTCTGAAGGCGTTGTTCACTATCGCCTTCAGCAGCAATCTGTCTCCAACCTGAGAAGGTCCTCTGAAGGTGAACATGTCGATGGCTCGAAGGGTGGGATGAGCCTGAGACAGACGGCTGCAAGCAGAGAGCACAGAGACAATAGGCCACGACCTCCCACGTGCTCGCCGTGTTCAGGTTACTCACACAGCTGGACAGATCCTTTAATCTGCCACGAGGGCTGAACTACACTGATCAGAATGTGGAGGTCAAAGGTCACAATGGTGCATCCTATTTTTAGGTAAAAATATGAAGGAAGGACGTGTTTGTGACTGTACCTGGCAGCGATTGTAGCTACGTTCACCATCCAGGCCATGATCTGCCCTCCAAATGTATTCACCTGGGATTCAAACACAGCAATGATCTGACAGGCAGAAGTCTCAGCGGTACCATCACACACTGATGAACAGTCACATGTAAAACAGCTGGGTGTGTGTAGGATCCATACACACAGGTCAAAGTTAGATGTTTAGACACAAGTTCAGCCATTCGTGTTGTTTCAGAAATCGCTCTGCCCGGGGCTGGGCGCTCAGGTATGTAGCAGCTCAGTCCCGGTGGCTACTTGGCGGGGCCTGGCGCCTGTTGCTCGGTCAGGCCTCTTCCGGGGCGTGGGGGGCCCTCGGGCTCGGTTCAGTCAGGCACAGCTGGCTGCCGGCAGAGCCGGCGGGCACGCCACTGCAGCCCCCTCTGGCTTCTGCTCCGTGGCTGCTGGGTGACCCCTCATCTGGGGCTCTCCTCAGCCCTTCCCATGAGGGTGGCACGGATGCCCCTCCGGTGGTCCTCCTTGGGCTCTCGCACTCTGGGGCCTCTGGATGTCTGGGGCCTGGATCTCCTCCATGCCTGCTTCATGCCCTGGGGGGCGGGGCTATGGCTCTCTGCATCCTCTAGCAGACCATCACATGTGGAAACCATTTGAATACAAGCGTGCTGATCCACACAGGTGTGCACTGTCCATAGACACAAACTACACCTTTCTTGGCTGCTACTTCCAAGCACATTGTGCGCTGTCGGTCCTGCTTGCTGCACAACAACATTCAGTATTTAGTATTTACTGCTGTTTACACTTAGCTAGATTAATGTGATGCTGTTGTGTTTAGTATGTT
>NC_140543.1:36715241-36790241 GCF_057382185.1 Mchenga conophoros | reverse complement strand
GTGTGTCTGTCTGTGTGTGTCTGTGTCTGTGTGTGTGTCTGTCTGTCTGTGTCTGTGTGTGTCTGTCTGTGTGTGTCTGTGTGTCTCTGTGTGTGTGTGTGTCTGTCTGTGTGTCTCTGTGTGTGTCTGTGTGTCTCTGTGTGTGTCTGTGTCTGTCTGTGTGTCTCTGTGTGTGTGTGTCTGTGTGTGTGTGTGTGTCTGTCTGTGTGTCTCTGTGTGTGTGTCTGTGTGTCTCTGTGTGTGTGTGTCTGTCTGTGTGTGTCTGTGTCTGTGTGTGTGTCTGTCTGTCTGTGTCTGTGTGTGTCTGTCTGTGTGTGTCTGTGTGTCTCTGTGTGTGTGTCTGTCTGTGTGTCTCTGTGTGTGTCTGTGTGTCTCTGTGTGTGTCTGTGTGTCTCTGTGTGTGTCTGTGTCTGTCTGTGTGTCTCTGTGTGTGTCTGTGTGTGTGTGTCTGTGTGTGTGTGTGTGTGTGTCTGTCTGTGTGTCTCTGTCTGTGTGTCTGTCTGTGTGTCTGTGTGTGTCTCTGTGTGTGTGTGTGTGCCACAGAGACGCAGCGGTTGGAGAGTGCTCTTTTAACCTCACCGTGCTAAACTGCTTACAAGGAATCAACAAGGTAGCAACAACGTCTAACACAGAAGATTTTAGTAACATTAAAATGACACTTAGTAACTTCATTTGTGTCACACCTCATTTTAACGCAAAAATCCCAGTTTGAGCCACATTTGAAATTGTTCTCTTATTCTGTAACAACAGTAATTGAATTCAGTTTTATTCATAGCACTAATTCTAAGCTACAGTTACTTCAAGGTACTTTAACTTATAAGGTAAAGAGCCTGCAGCACTGCACTAGAAGTACACACTTGGCAACAGTGGGAAGGAAAAACTCCCTTCCAACAGGACGAAACCTCCAACAGAACCAGGTTTAAGGAGGCAGCAGTTCACTGTGACAGGTGAGGGGTAAGAGCAGAGACAAAGGAGTTTAATAATTACTAATGATTAAATACTTCAGTGATGTACAAACACACAGGAATTGAAAACAAACGACTAAAGAAGAAATAGTCAGTGCATCAGCGTGTCTTTTAGACCCCATTCCTACAAAACTGCTCAAAGAAGTCCTGACATTAATTAATGCTTCGATCTTAAATATGATCAACCTATCTCTAATAATCGGTGTTACGTCCCCACTTAAAAGCTAGGCGATGAGGGTGGGGGACAGTAACAGTTAGATCCAGGTGGAATGAAAAGAACGCCAGGCAGAGGTATTTAATATAAAATAGATCTTTATTGTAGGCAAACACCTCAATAATCATATAAATGGCAACAACAAAAGGAGACAGCACCGCTGCTTTATTGAGAAATCAGGGAGATCAACCCAAAGTGGTAATGACCACTTCAACAAAGGAAGCAACAATAAGGCTTCAACAGAAAGAGACAGCAACACTGCTAGCAACCAATATCCAGGCAGGCCACACAAACTAGTGAAGGCTGCCGTCACTCATGGGCAATCACTGCTCAGTTAAGCACTACTCACAAAGAGCCACACGCAGCAGGCTGTTCCACACCTAAGCCAGTAACACACTCTGACCCGCACAGAGGAAATCCACCAGAAACCTCTCCCTCCTCCTCCACACTGCTCTTCTCCAGCTTATATCACCCCTGAGGGTAATTGGTTGTAACGAGAGCAGATGAGCAGCAGGTGTGACCTAAAGGAGAAGGCAGGGGCAGAGAGAGACAAGGGGAGGGGCCAGAACGAAGGAGGAGGAGAGGGAGAAGACAACACCACGCCCACACACTCCCACAGCCTCCCAGGATGTAACAATCGGCTATGTACCACAGGCCTTCAAGCTGGCTGTAGTTAAACCTTTACTCAAAAAGCATCTCTAGACCCAGCAGTCTTAGCTAATTATAGGCCAATCTCCAACCTTCCTTTATATCAAACATCCTTGAAAGAGTAGTTGTCAAACAGCTAACAGATCATCTGCAGAGGTTTATTTGAAGAGTTTCAGTCAGGTTTCAGAGCTCATCACAGCACAGAAACAGCTTTAGTGAAGGTTACAAATGATCTTCTTATGGCCTCTGACAGTGGACTCATCTCTGTGCTTGTCCTGCTAGACCTCAGTGCAGCGTTCGATACTGTCGACCATAATATCCTATTAGAGCGATTAGAACATGCTGTAGGTATTACAGGTACTGCACTGCAGTGGTTTGTATCATATCTATCTAATAGACTCCAGTTTGTGCATGTAAATGGAGAGTCCTCTTCACACACTGAGGTTAATTATGGAGTTCCACAGGGTTCAGTGCTAGGACCAATTCTGTTTACATTATACATGCTTCCCTTAGGCAGCATCATTAGAAGACATAGCATACATTTACACTGCTATGCAGATGACACCCAGCTCTATCTGTCCATGAAGCCAGATAACACACACCAATGAGTTAAACTGCAGGAATGTCTTAAAGACATAAAGACCTGGATGGCCGCTAACTTTCTGCTTCTTAATTCAGATCAAACTGAGGTTATTGTACTCGGCCCTGAAAAGCTTAGAAATATGGTATCTAACCAGATTCTTACTCTGGATGGCATTACCTTGGCCTCCAGTAACGCTGTGAGGAACCTTGGAGTCATTTTTGACCAGGACATGTCCTTCAACGCACATATTAAACAAATATGTAAGACTGCTTTCTTCCATTTGTGCAACATCTCTAAAGTTAGAAATATCCTGTCTCAGAGTGACGCTGAAGAACTAGTTCATGCATTTATTACTTCCAGGCTGGACGACTGTAATTCATTATTATCAGGAAGTCCTAAAAACTCCCTGAAAAGCCTTCAGCAGTCAGTCAGATTGCCGCCCCTCCCTGAGCCTGGTTCTGGTGAACATGTGTTTCTGTTAAAAACGAGTGTTTCCTCCCCACTGTCACCAGTGTGCCTGCTCGTGGTCTGATTGTGTTTCCTCTGTAGGGTCTTTACGTACAATATTAACTGCCTGAGGTGACCGTTGTTGTGATTTGGTGCTAAGAAAAACTGAACTGAATCTGTGAAACCACTGCAGATCACTATAACACTAAACATTTCAGCCCTTTGGGGGGAGTTGTGCTTTTGTTGTGAAAATCTGTTCCTGCTCTTTTCCTCTGCAGGCATTACAACATGGTTTCCTGGATTTTGAAAGGTTCAGTGCAGAAGAATATGAACATTATGAGGTAACAGACTGCAGAGACTGTGCTACAGGTCGATATCAATGCAAACAGGACCAGGATACAGGAAGAAATAACTAACGTACGCTTGTTATTCATCCAGTTTATTTGCAGTGCTGTTAGTAACACAGTCAGGGCCAACCAAGAGCTCGTACGATGTCCAGGCCTGCCTTGGTGCACGCTGTACTTCCTCAGTTTCTCAGTTAGATTGATCCATAGCTCACCCGTCCAAGTGATAGACAGTCAGTGAAGTAAAGGTCAACAAAACTGATTTCCAATGAAAGGTAAAAGCCCGTACGTGTTCATTACTGCAGTGGTGGTATAATTAAGGTGTTCTGGATCCATGTTTTAACTGATATGTGGCTAACCTCTATCACAGTCTTTCCTTTCTTTTTGTGCTTTTAGCGAGTTGAAAATGGAGATATGAACTGGATCGTTCCGGGCAAAGTTCTGGCGTTCAGTAGCCCTCATTCTCGTGGTGAGTCAGAATCTCTAAGCTAAAAGCTAAAAGCATGCCTCCAAACCAACACCAGTGCTCACGTTGCTGGGCTGACAGAAGGCCTGTGCAGCCCCTCAGTGCCTGCACGTCCTGAAGCAGCTGAGAAGAGCTAACCTTACCCTGCTGTCTTCTGACGGCGTGCATTGTTTCCTGCTTAGTGCTGTCGTGTTGTTACGGCTGGATTAGACGAGCCTGAACCCTGCAGTGGCTCGGGGTTTCCCATGATGCACTCATGCTTCTCCATCCCTCAGCTCTTTTTACTTTCTGTGTATTTACACCACTTTGCACGTAGTTATTATTCCCCTCTGGCTCTCGTCCATCTCTTGTCCTGTTGTCCTCCCCCCACCCCGACCACATGAGCCAGATTGCTCCCCCTCCCTCAGCCTGGTTCTTGTTAAAAGGGAGTTTTTCTTTCCCGCTGTCAGCAGGTGCTTGGGGCCGTCCGATCGTTGGGTTTTCTCTGTATTTAACGTCTTTACCTTACAACATAAATCAGCTGACACTACGTCATTGAATCTTATTTTACGTTCGCATTAAAAACAGACGCTCGCTGATTGAAACGTATGACGTAACTCAGCTGTTGTTGACTCTGTCTCCAGGTTATCCCCTCCACACACCCGAGGCATACTTCTCATACTTTTGCCAAAATGACATAACGACCGTGGTTCGTCTGAACAGGACGTTGTATGATGGCAGGCGGTTTGAGGATGCAGGATTTGAGCACCACGACCTCTTCTTCCTTGATGGGACCACGCCCTCTGACCTCATCGTCAGACGCTTTCTGCATGTGTGTGAAAGTACAGACGGGGCAGTGGCGGTGCACTGTAAAGGTAGGACTGCAAGTCTTTATGTTTAATTGATGTCATTTATTTCTTCTATCTTAACTTTGTCTCTTTAAACACTCCATCCATTTACAGCTGGATTAGGCCGCACGGGCACTCTGATTGGCTGCTACCTGATGAAGCACTTCCGGTTTACTGCAGCCGAGGCGATTGCTTGGATCAGAGTCTGCAGACCTGGATCTATCATCGGTCCACAGCAAAACTTCTTAGAAGAGTGAGTTTGTGCCTCAGCTGTGACCGCTCAAACCAAACGGCCCACTTTCCGTGACTCCAAAGGTCTCGGTCGGAGACAATCATTAAGCTGTAGTCCGTTCATGAAAGTACAGGAGTAATGCTGTGCACACAGACACGTCTGCAACACTTCATTAGGATAATGTCACAAAACACAAGCAGACGGCAGCTTCACCTCCAAGGTGCACGGAGAAGACAAAGATCTGACGAGGTGAAGACTCCAGTCACAGAGTATCAGGGAACCATAACGTGTTAGTGGCCTTCATCAGGGTCATTGCGTTTGTGAAGGTGTGATTGGTCCACTTGGATCTTTTTCTGTTTCCAGTCTTTTTTATTTAAACACAAGCTGTTTGACATTTTGCAATGACCCAAAAGGCGTTGGCCACTGAGTACAGCTGTTCTCTAATACTTCGAGTGTCGCTGGAGTCTTCACACAAAGCACAAGTAGATCAGGAAGGGTTTGAGGGGTCACCTTGGCCTTCAACGTCGGCAGATCTCAGTCTCATCGAGCATCTGTGAGATGTGCTGGACAAACAAGGCCCGTCTGTCCTTAGGCTGTGGCATCTATTGCTGTTAGCACACAGGATGTTTCTCCATGCTGAGGTCATGGTTGGAGCATGCTGGAAATGTTAGAAGAGAAGCAAAAGGTGGAGGTCAGGGTGGGGCATTCCCCAGGGTGCCCATGTGCAGCTGGTGGTGACTGCAGCAGTGGGAAACTGGTGGATGATGAATCGAATCGAATTTAAAAAAGCCTGAAACTGTGATACTGCTGCAGACTGCAGTCACAGTGTGCAGCTGGTTTCTCTCCTCAGCTCTGGACGCACACTTCCTCCTTACGCCACAGTAGCGCTCTGTTGCTAATGGCTACTAGCTTTGTGTGTCTACTTACACGCTAAACCAGGATGTTGAATGTTGTACCTGCTAAACGTAATATCACAGTCAGTTTGTGGCGTGTGTTTGATGTTTGTGTGCAGGAAGCAGCACAGTTTGTGGGTTCAGGGTGACGTGCATCGGTCTAAACAGAAGCTGGTCCAACAGAGACTGAGTCGGCAGCAGCAGCTGCAGCAGCAGCTGCAGCTGCAGCAGCAGCTGCACCGCTCTGACTCTGTGCAGGGAGGCAAACAGGAGGCAGTGTCCTCGCTGCTTTCCAGCATGGATGACCTGTCAATCAACACCGTGCTCTGCAAGTCATATAGCTTGGATGAGGTCAGCGGTGTGACTTCATAGCACCTTTTCTTAATGGTTACTGCAGAATTCAAACAGGCTACTGAGTTCCGATCACAATGTTGTGTTTTCATGCTGCTAATTGTGTCTGTGCAGAATAACTGCAAAGAAGTCAGTCTGACACAGGGAGACGAACTGAGAGCACTGAAGGGAAAACGCCCACCGAGATCAGCGTCATCCTGCTCAAGGTACCAACATCTGTAATGTAATTAATGATAGATGGTTATTGTGGTCAGTGCAAGAGACACGTAGAGAATTAGCTCAAACGCTGGAAACAAAGTTTCTATCAACAAGGAGAGATAATAGACACCAATATGTTTTTGTGGATGTCAGAAAGTACGTAAGTGACTGTTGTCGAATGCTACAAAGAACGCACGCTTTGTTTGCACGCTGTCTAACAGGCAGACCGGACTGCATGAAATCCTGCTGTGTTCTCATCTGTGCAGCGTGAATGTTGTGTGTAACCTGCTCGAGCTCATGTGTCCTTCTTTGTTCTTCGGTTAAACTGAAACCTAAATGCAACAGGAGAAGTTGTTGTCTTTTGGCGACTTTAGTTATGAGTGAGATTAAGGTTCTGGAGGTTGTCAGAGTATTCCTTCTACTGCCTGACGGTGTCCTCAGCTGGAGCCAGCAGGCCTCCATCTTTACTGTACACCGTGTTGGTGGAGCACCACTTCCCCTCCTGACGCTTTGCCAGAATCGCTCCTCCTACGCCCAAGTTTTTGCTGCAGCCGCGGCCTGAGCTGCGTTTCGATTGGCCTGCCCGCTGCCTCTGCTCTCCATCCTTGGCTGCAGCCAGACACACAATCAGTAGATAATACCTCTGCTCACTACAGTTTTTGTTTGGGTCCCTGAATCCACGGCACAAATATAGCAGATATATAAGAAGCTGCCATAGTTCAAGAAACATCTTATAAAAAGTAAATAGTTACAAATCGGGGATATGAGAGCTGCGGCAAAAAGAAACCAAAGGACGACCACGAACCAAACTCACGACGTGCCTCCGGCTTCTCCTGTAAACTAACATCACCAAACTGCTAACCTGACACAACCAAGAGCTGGGCTTCCACGGAGGTTAAATCAGGTACCTCCCACACGTCGAAGCGTGTTTGTATCTCGTCTCTTGTACAGAGTGTGAGTGCAGATGTTGATTCCTGCAGTGAGCGTAGAAATCAGAAGGATTTTTGGAGAAGTTGTTCGTTGTGCTTGTTTCTGTGAAGGATCAAGTTTTATTTGCTCTTGGATCACACACACACACAAATATGAGGTGTTCTTGTTTTCTGTGTCAGGTTAAACCTGTCCAAGACTTCACACCGCTCCATCCTCCCTCCCCCGAAGCCCTCCAAAGTCCACCTCACCCCTTCTTCTACTAAGACGCTGAGACGAAGTTCCTCTACCACCACTGCTCCGCAGATCAGGAGGTTGGTGTCTGTGCTTTTGTCCTTACTAGAAGCACATTATAATAAAACCAATGTAAAATGTGATGTGCTGATGTCTCCACAGTCCCTTCAGCCTCACGTTGTTCAGCACCAGGCCAGCACTGATTCACTGACTTCACACTTGGGACGTTCTGGTCATGAATCAGCCCAGCTGATGATGGACTCGCTGGAGACTGCATCAGCTCTCTTGCACGTTTAACCCTAGAACACTATCGCTATAAATAGTAACACAATCGCTAATGCCGGGTGATTTTTACCCGATATAATGTAACCAATAAAAAGTAATCAAATATATCAAAATATGACAACACATGACAAATTAGAGTGGTCTTCTTTTACTTTCAACTGTGCCATGTCTAACAAAATGAAAGAAAAACCCTCCTAAAACAAAAGAATGACTCTGGAAAGCTGGTCTTTGGTCCACCCATTCCTGGGACATTTGAGACTTCCCTGGTGAAGGCACAGGCTCCTCGACACGCAAACAGCTGCAGGAGAGAGAAATCATGTAAATGTATTTGCTCGGGTGTAAATCACCCAGCGATAGCGTTCTCGGGTTAATAGGCTGTAAATGCTTTTTTAGCCCCAATAACTACTTTTCGTTTCGACAGAGCCAACAGTTTGTCACCACTTTAACTGGTCACGTGGCCCATTCTGTGATAACAGGGCCGACACCATAAATCATCACGTCTCTTGGGTATAGCAGGCAGGTAACTGTGAAAAACTGCGGCTGCATATTGCAGATATAACATCTGCTGGATGCTGAATGCCCCGCTGTCACAATCATTTTGCTGGAAGCAAAGGACACGTGCAGGTGCAAACACCAAACAACGCTTACAGGGGAGGTCGTGGCCCGAGGACTGAGTCAGACCATCGCCAAGAGCAGTCTGGGTGCTTCTGATAAACGGCTGCTGCCATTTGTCCATCCGAAGTTCAGAACCACAGGATGTAGACGGCCTGAAGCAACGTCTTGGTTGCGGAAACACAGACCTTTAGAAGTCGTACCAAAATCCACGCCTTAAACTTTGGCAGATCACATGATGGACCTAGCTTATTTGGCACGTTGTTGTAATGTTGTCTCCTCGTTTTCAGTACTTTAGTAACCAGGTTGGGTCAGAGAACCATAGCAAACCACATCTTTTGTAAGAGATTGGTGCACATTGTTCAAGAATTAACAACTGGACGCAAAATTGTCTTGCAAGACCAAGAGTGACACACTGCTTCTGCTACAGATGTTATTTATATTCTCCCAGATTTCATCGATAAAGTATGACAAACTTATATTTGTTGGTCTGTTAATGTTCTAATGATGCAGAGCGAGGGACACAAAGCCACGACGTGCTTATAATGCACTGTGAAAGCCTCTGAGCACACATGCTGGCAATGAAAGAGGAAATCAGTAAAATGAAGACAGAGATTCTGATGTTTCACGTCAGACTGAACACGGCACGCACACTTTATTTCACAGGTCATTCACATTCATGCACTGGATTTGTCAACAGGACTTTATCATACATAAAGCAAACTCACTATGTTCAGCTTTGCACTATTTCTTTCTTGCAGTAAAATTCTTAACATGCAAATGATGTTCAGCTTTGAGCGTGTTGTTGCTGTCATGCTTTCCTGTATCTGACTGTGTGACAGCAGCTCAGATGTGCTGTCTGATTGGTAGTTTACTCCAAAGGAGGGAAACCAGCTAATGCTAGTGTGAAGTGCTAAAATCAACAATAAAGTCCAAGTAATGACGAGATAATGACTCATGCTTCTCTTTGTTATCATCACACTGTCATTGTGTCATAGCCTTCACTGAAAGTCACCTGACACTGCTGTGGGACGCTGTGGGATGCTGTGGGATGCTGTGGGACGCCGTGGGACGCTGTGGGACGCTGTGGGATGCTGTGGGACGCTGTGGGACGCTGTGGGACGCTGTGGGATGCTGTGGGACGCTGTGGGATGCTGTGGGACGCTGTGGGATGCTGTGGGACGCTGTGGGATGCTGTGGGATGCTGTGGGACGCTGTGGGATGCTGAGACTGTGGATTCCATGTCCTTGGTATCATTTGGGGAATTTAATGACCAAAACATCAGAAATAACTGAGGCGACTCTATAAGGGAATCCCCTCTGTTGACACTGTACTGAGTCAAAAGTATAAGGAACTGAGCTACATGGATTACCTGCACATACACTGACCTACGTATATGAAACAGTACTGTACCATATATGTATAACAGGGCCTCTTAAACTAAAATCCTGGCTGTATCCTTACTGTAGTTAAGTTAAATACGTCCTCTATAGTCTCCAAATCATTGTCTGGTTGGGACACTTATATTTGTTGGTCTGTTAATGTTCTAATGATGCAGAGCAGGGGACACACACATATATATATATATATATATATACACACATATATATATTTATATATATATATGTATATATATGAGTATATATGAGTGTGCATTTGAAGTACACTTCAAATTGGGACAGCCGTCGTCGCGTGGCGGTGACGTAATCGCACTTAAAATGTGTACTTCAAGCGTGCAGACCCTGAATTGGGACACAGCCTCAGTGTTTCAGTCATAAAAACACTTCCTGTCTCCGCGGGGGCCCATCACGTATAGGTGTAACGGAGAAACAGCCAATCAAATCGCAGCTTTTCAGGCATTGGAAAAAAAAAGATTGTTTTTTACACTGAACTGTCTGAGCGCGGGTTCGAGTCCTGGTTGGGACAAAGGTTGTGTTACATTATCAAAAGTTAAACACCATTTTCAATCTACTTATTGTGGATAACATTTATTTTTTAATTTTTAGTTCATTATCATTTTATTTATATTATATAGTGTTATGGCCTGTGGAGCAATTTTTCTGCACCTATACTGTCACAAAGTGCATAACTCAGACTAAACTGTATCATCACAGTCTTGAGATGATACATAGCAGACATATAGTCTACAATTATGGAGACATCCAACTTTTAATACAAAGACTAAAGCTAAAACTATAATACAGATACATTCTGATGACATAGAACATGAAGCTTATACATAATTTCAATAAGGCATGTCTGTGATAAATCATCTGTCTGCTTCCTGGTGGCTGTTAGTTTATGTCTATTCATTTTCCAGCACAAACTCAGTACTGACATCGTTGCTTTATTCCAGTCATGCTCTTGCCAGCCTCCACTCTGCATGCTTTAAATCGGTTGCTCTTCTGCATTTCAGATCTGCAGCCATGCAGCCCGCCTCCTCTCCTTTCTCCTCCTCACCGTGGTCACTCAGAGCCCTGTCCCAGCCTCCATCTTCATCTTCATTACTATCAGCATGTTGACTCTGGGGTGGTGGTTGTGCAACATCCTGTCACTGCTGGGATTCTTTCTGCTATGATGGCTCATAACTGCCAAACAGTTACATTTATTTCTGTATCTCAATAAATCATGTTGAATTACTTTTGTAGATAAGCTTCAAGCTAGCAAGCAACAATACCTACATCAAATATATTATCACCAGAAGTGAGAAAGTGTCTGCAGCTCCAGCTGTGCTGCATGTATTAAAGATAACGTCAGACATTGTGTGGGGGTCATGTCTGACACAGGCTGTACAGTCACACAGATAAAAGACAGCAGTCATGTTTCTAATAATATAAATGAAAACAGAAAGATTATGAAGATAAAAGCTGTGAGACTGCTCTAGGATGACTTGTTATCATTACATGAAGTGATTTAGAAATAATATGTAAGCTTTCAGGGCAGCGCTCACAACTTATTTAAACTGATTACCTGATGGGGAGCACACACAGATATAGAAACATATAGGTGAACTCTAAGAAGAAAACTGTGTTGATATTTTTGCAGAAAACTATTTATTTACACTTTTATATTTACAATCAGTTTATATTTATAGAAACAAAAGAAACATTCACAACTAGAACAAAACTGTCTTATATACAAAATCAACTGTTTCTCCCTTATTTACTGTTTTCTTCCACCATACAGCCAGCATACAACCATGCTATTAGAGGAACATCACTGGAACGTGGCCAGAACACACAAAAACAAGAACAAGACAATATATAAAAGTTCAAGTTCAGGCTCAGCTTTGCAGAGAAAACAATTGTACTCCAGTTCTGAAACCTTTCATTTGAAAACCTGTTTGCTCCTGAAGATCCTCTGGGTGTGGACCCTGCTGCTGCTGCCACAGTGACTAGTTATGCAGAGACAGAGGCATATGAGACAGAAACAGACTTAGCCATTATCACGTCTGACATGTAGTAATAACGCAGTACTTACAGCTCTGCATGTGTACTTTTACAGGTGAGATGCTCGGCATTGTGTCCTCCAGGTTTTCATCCTCATCCATCCCTGTGATGGAGGCAACAATTAGACAAATATGTACTGAATTTATATTTCATGTCAACAATGTTATTAAAATATTATTAAAACAACTTACCAAGAGGTTGTTTAGTTGGGGCGTTTGTAGTAGCAGGCGCAGACTGCTACTTCTTCCGCAGGCACTGCTGCAGCTCATGCAGCCGTGTTCCTTGACTGCAGCTCTTCCTCATGATAAGGTCTGCATAGCCGTCACCTCTGCCGTCCCAAATCTCCTTCCAGGTGCTCTTGGCTCGTGAGCCAAAGCCAACCAGCTGATCATCCTCAGAGGCTTCTGCTGCAACACTCACTCTGCTGGTCTCGTAGCTCAGAAGAGTTTTTATCTCTGCAAAGCTGAGGGCTTACTGTACAAATGAATGCAAGCTCTCCTTGCCATGCCCTTCTTCCACAGAGGTCCCTGCAGCCTCTTGCTTCTGGAGATCTTTGATCAGGTACATGGTGTCCCCGACATCATTCTCCAGAAGCCACCGGAAAGATTTCCCTTTATATTTTCCAAACTGCAGGATGTACTCTCCCTGCACTTCCTTCATGTCAGAGGCATCCCCTCCTCTCTGATAGATGACAGTCAGAGCATCGTCCTCCCTCACAGGTGCAGACTTGTCCTGAAGCTTGGGGTCATTTTTAATCCTTCGAGCTTCTTTTGACGAGTCCTGGAGAAGGTATCCAAGTGGCCCCTTGTGGAACGCCACAGAGATTTTCCCTGGATATGGCGCAACTTTCTTCTGCATCTTGACATGCAGTGAAAAAATAAACAATTATATTAAACAAAATTGATTCCAAACACAAACAAAGACATTCCAGGTTATAATCTTGCTGCTGGGTTTAGACAGCAGGATGCAGGAGAACAATAACGAGACACAATTTGAAAGAACATTGACAACATTTGTGATAAAAGTGTTTTTTACTCCAGGTATAACAAACTGTTCTGTCTGTAAATAAAAACCTTTCATGGTTGAATGATTATTGGCATATCTGCAAAATTTGTGGTAACTGCTTAGTAGTCATGGCACATAAGAATTGCTGGTAGATTCCCGCGTGGGAGCCTGGGATTGTTTAGCTAAACGGCCTAAACCGTTTCTCTATGGTAGTGCTAAACTACGGTGGCCCCTAGAGACAAAGCACGTACAAACTCAAAAACACATGCAAACTCAAAAACACAACGGAAGTGCTCCAGGACGCTAGGGGCAGTGTTGAGCTCTATTTGCAAAATAAACGGCAAGTTTGTCTGTATGGGACGGTCTAGTCTCCGTCGCGCTTCCCAGGTTGCCTAGCAACCATGATACTAACCGCTGGAAACGTGTCATACAACTTTGTTTGACAGAAATGAAGGAGAACATATTTTGTTCATTTGTTTGTTTGTTTCTACAAGAGCTTTGTGTGATTTGATAAGTATCTGAGGCTGAGACCACAGGACAGTAAAACATGATTTTTGGGCTTCATTTCTGTACTGAACAGTTATTTAAGATTAGTTAGTAAATAAGAATTAGATGTTGTTCATGAGACTAAAGTCATCTCACTTTGGTAATGTAAATATAATATGGCCAATATTATAGTTATTATATTAGTCATTATTAGCTATTACAGCAGTGAACATGAACTCTGTGTCAAATACCGGGCCCTCTGACCACCACCAGTAGGCAACGGGTGAGGTGTCTTGCCCAAGGAAACACTGGGATGATCACATTATTTGAACATTACCTAATAAGACTGATTCAGCACAGACAGTCATGTTAAATCTTCACTCAAAGACAAGTATCTTTGACAGTGCACATATGGTAAATGGCCTGTATTTATATAGCGCTTTACTAGTCCCTAAGGACCCCAAAGCGCTTTACATATCCAGTCATCCACCCATTCACGCACACATTCACACACTGGTGATGGCAGCTACATTGCAGCCACAGCCACCCTGGGGCGCACTGACAGAGGCGAGGCTGCCGGACACTGGCGCCACCGGGCCCTCTGACCACCACCAGTAGGCAACGGGTGAAGTGTCTTGCCCAAGAACACAACGACTGAGACTGTCCAAGCCGGGCCTCGAACCGGCAACCTTCCGATTACAAGGCGAACTCCCAACTCTTGAGCCACGATCGCCCTATAGGTGTATCATATATAAGAGACAAATGTTGTTCCTTCAGTATGTTGGCATTACTAAATTTGGCTCATTGCTTACATATATGTGTAAAAAGAAAATGTACAAGCTGTGATAACTGTGTCTGATAGAATGAAGAGTAGACTGATATATGAAATATTCCTTTATTGGGTGAGAAAATCATACCATGTCATAACTGCTTTAAGTCATACAGAATAGATATCAGAGCCTTAAACAGGCTGACGTCTGCTAAATGGGTCAAACTGGGCAGAAAGTCTACAAACACATAACATCCTTATAGAATATGATGTAACACTATAGATCAACTTAGCTCAGAATATATAAAGCATATAAACAGTTACAGCAATATGATGCAACACACACAGCAGCTACTGATCCAAAATACTCAAAGCTTCATAGAACTGGAACAAACATTTATTTTAGCTCCATTCTGCTGCTGATACATACTTTAGGTTTCTGAACATTAAACTTGTTGCTGCCTTTCATAGTGTGTAACTTGAAGGCCCTGAGTACTCTGAGTACTTTCTCCCACACTGGAAACACTGGGATGATCACATTATTTGAACATTACCTAATAAGACTGATTCAGCACAGACAGTTATGTTAAACTTTCCTAGCAGTCCTTCACAAACAGGGAACAGTCTGTCTATTCTCTCCATCTGTCAGCTGCTGCTGGCTCTTCCTCCTCCTCTTCCTCACACACTGCTGAGTTTGTCCTGGTGGATCATCAGGGCTGCAAAGCCTCACAGATGATGTGCAGCAGTGGGTCCCTCAGTCTGTCCTCACTCTGGACACTTGCAGTCGTCACACATGGAAATCAAATGTGTGATAAGCTGCAGGATTCAAACACAAGTGTAACTTATAAACACATGTTCATACTTTTATTCCACAATCAGAGAGAAAGAAACAGAGAGAGAGTGCAGGACAGACAGACAGGTGACAGTCTCAGGTGTACACACTGCTACACAACAGCACAAAAGAAGCAGGATTTAGTGTTTGTGTCATTACGAGTGTAAACAAGAAGAGTTCCAGATGGTGCAGTGGACACATGTGTGACTGCTGTGATTAAAGCATCTTTCTTTCAGCTTAACGAGTGAACCGTCAGCTCGTTCAAACACACGTTAAAGTCCGTTTGGCTCGACACCACCGAACAGAGGCAGCAATGTAACACAGCTAACATTAACAGTGCAGTGGATCCTGCTTGTGCCGTGATGTTCAGGACTGCAAACCGAGCAGCATCACTGACTTTCAGCTTGTTGTGTTTGTGGATATATGACTGACTTTAATTATCCACAAAATCATCACAATCTCTGTCAGATTAAGGTCGACTATATATATTTTTTTAAAGTAAAGGCTTTAAAACCAAGTTAATTCTGAAAGTACAAACATCGCTAATGTCAACTTTCCCGACATGTGGCCAACAATAATGGTTTCATGTTCTTCATTAAAAAAATATTTGCGCATTAATAAGTGACATAATATTCAGTACTTACTTCTGAAAGTTTACTCTTCCTCCGCTCCGCTTCCACTGTTTTTTTTTCGGCAAAATTATCCACACCACCACCGCACTATGAAGTCTGGGATATGTTGGGCCATGAAGGCTACACCGACCCATCCTTAAAATTCAGGGAAATTAAGGACGCATTTCAGGGCCGCATTTCGGGCAGCCTTTGAATTCGGAAAGCCTTCTCTTGTGGCTGTGAGGTAATCGGCCTTAAAATGCGGCCTTTAAGGCTGCAAACCCCAAATCCGGTCATTGGTACTTCCTGGCTTGTGTAGTTACTAGGTAACAAAAGCTCAACACTGCCCCTAGCGTCCTGGAGCACTTCCGTTGTGTTTTGGATTTTGCAAGTGTTTTGGAGTTTGTACGTGTTTTGGAATTTGCAAGTGTTTTGGATTTTGCAAGTGTTTTGGATTTTGTACGTGCTTTTTAGTTTGCAAGTGTTTTTTAGTTTGCATGTGTTTTGGAGTTTGCAAGTGTTTTGGAGTTTGCAAGTGTTTTGGAGTTTGTAAGTGTTTTGGAGTTTGTACGTGTTTTGGAGTTTGCAAGTGTTTTGGAGTTTGTACGTGCTTTGTCTCTAGGGGCCACCGTACTAAACCACTACGGGTGTAATATACTTTTGGCCACTACGGTCTTCCGGCGCTGTTGCGAGTTTGAGATGCGGCGGCACTTTTAAAAAATCTCCTCTTTTACGTTTCGGGAGAGAAAATAAGTAACTCAACGCTCGCAACACATCCCAACGCTCCTCATTCATTGATCAAAGGTAAGAAACGTCGTTTGAAATAAGAGTAAACCAACAGAATACATTTACAGGTGTATATTACAGGTAATAGGTGTGTTGCGATTGCATTTACGAAGCATCCATCGGTCAGTGGTTACACTGAAATCATGCAGTTTGTGCTTTGACCTCCAGAGGGCGACAAATCAGCACAGACAGAGAGCTCCATTCAAACTTTGCTGCCATCAGGAATAATTCTTCAAATATAATCATCAGTGTTTGAGCAGTTCTGATATCAGGGACAATCTAGACATGTGTGACAATACTGAACGTGTCACATGACACACCTTAAACATCATGTGATCCACTCTCAGTCTGCACTTTCATTCATGACTTCAACAGGTTGAAATGAGCTTTGAACAAACATCAGTTCAGTGCTGAAATATTCAAACGCTGCAGGAAGAAGAACAACAAAGTGATGACAGATGTTTGTGCTTCAAACTGGAAAACCAGCAGAAATAAATCACAGCCTGCCAGAGGTTTAGGAGTTTCTGAGGTGCACCTGAACGCAGCATAGTGTTTCAAAGCCCCTGATTGTCTTCAAACGCCGCATTAGGCTGAAAGTTTACTTTCACTTCCTGAACTTCGTGGAGTGGCGCTTGTTGTTGGTGTGTGAAGAAACTGTAAGTTTGCTTTGTTTCCTCCTTTAACAGTTTGTCTTTAGGAACTTTACTGTTTGTTCAGCTCATGTTTGAGTTCTTCACACAACAAACTGTGTGTGTTTGTATTAAAGTCAGTGTGTAATGTTTCCTGGCTAACATCAGCTGTGTGCAGCTTAGTTCAGCACAAATCTGCCGCTCCATAGTTCACGGTAACGGACTCACAGCTGGACCAACGAGGCCGAGTGTGTCCGCCACTCTGAGCTACGTTCGTGTTTGTGTGCTTGTAGTTTGTACTTTGTGAGTTCACTCAGAGGACGCAGCGTACGTGATGACGTCACAGCCCTTTACCTCCTTTACTGTCACTGTGATTAATATTTACACACCACACGAGACACCTGACAGCATGCTAACGCTAAGCTAAAGCTAAGCTAACGCTAAGCTAGCCAAGAACCCAGAGTGATGTTAGAGCTGAGTAAACACTGACCCCAGACCAGCACCGTGATAAAGTGAGCTGCTGCTGCTGAACCTGAACAGGTAACAAAGTGATGAGCAGTCAGGCTGCAGGTTTCTACCTGTTCATGTTTCCACAGTAGAATCACTTTGAAGTGTCTTTGTGCTGTTTCATCTTTGATTTGTGTTCATAAACACTCAGAGAAACATCACGTGACCTCATCAGGATCTGTGTTGGTGTGTGGGGCTGTACCTCAGCTTTAGATTATGGTGATTATGAGACAGTGTTTCAGCTCATTTTACACAGTAACATGAAAGTACTGTTATTGTTCCAACTGACGCAGTCTGACCTCCCTTTCAATCTGCAACTCCAGCTCCAACTTTTTCAGCTTTAACACCTTTTCTGTCTCTGCTTCCAACCTGCGAAGTTCCAACTCTGCCTGACGAGCTTGGGCTTTATCCTGAGCCTCAAATTGTAATTTGCGGCCGCTACTAAGTTTTAAAATTACTCATACTAATCTTTCTGGGTCACAAAACTTTTAACATATTTTCAGGCGAGAAAGTAGTTGTGTAAACATCAAATATCTGCTCGGTTTATCAAGATATCCCATATTTGCAAAAGTGCTTCGACGTTTTCAGAGGCGTCTGCTACCCACCAGCTCGACAGCTAGCCGGGAGCTCGAGGGTTACTGATGCGGCCGAGAACGGCACAACTCCCGGCACATCATTTTCAGATCACCGCGGAGTTTCGCTGCTCGGGTTAAACGTAATATATAAGTCACTTAGACAACCTAAAAATGTTATTGTTGGGCTTTTTTCAGTGTTTTGTTTGTTCGTGAGTAAATCGGTTTGGCTGAGATTAAAGTTATTAGATTAGATAAAATAAAACTTTATTAATCCCCCGGGTGGGTTCGTCCTTGGTTTTCACACAGCTGACTAAACGTCAAACAGAAAACTTATTAAACAGAAGTATGAGACAGTCGAGAATTTACGCCAGTGTCTGGTTATATTTTAGATAGCAAGAAGCAGACGGCCGAGTTTATTAAACTCCACCGAGACAGCGGTGACGCTAATCAGAACTAGACCGTCCAATTTCACGCCTTTAAACTTTAAAGGCGTGTTTGTGTGTGTGTTTATACAATTGCTATTATGTTTGCACTTTATGTGTAATGTTACTGACTGCAGAGATCAGTAAGATGTGTGTATTTTTTATTTATTAGTTTTATTTATTTAATATTATTTTTTAATTTAATGACTGTCTAGTAGTTCACAGATGTCGAAAAACTGAGTGTGGTAAAGCCACTGATTTTGTTTATGTATATTTCTGCAATCTGCACATTGTACTGACTTTCATTTTAATGTTTACACCAGGGTTCCTTGTCAGCACTTTATGCTCAGATGTTTGTAAGCTAAAAATAAACTATTGTGTATGTTCAAATATACTGTTGTGATTGAAGAAGTTAAATAAAAATGTCAGTCATCAATTCATGCATCACCTCATGTCATCATAACAGAGGTCTGTCTTCCAGGAAAGAACAGTTTAAAATTAATGTAATATAGTATTGGCCATACTATATGATGTATTGCTTAGGGTTGCAAAATTCCCGGAATTTTCAAAGATGGAAACTTTCCATGGGAATAAACGGGAATTAACGGGAATTTATGGGAATAAACTGGGAATTTTCAAAATTGAAGGTTGGCTCTTCTTAGGGAACTTAAATATAGTTGAGCAAAGTATATTTTAGCATAATATTGACAAAAACAAACAAATGCAATTCAAATACACTTGAATATCCATGCCATTCCTTAATCACATGTACAGAGCACATGCTTGCTGCATGGCTATTGAGACCACCTACTGGCACTGTGCATGCCTCCATCACATGTACACATGGACCACACTTTTGAGCCTGAAGGACAAAGAGTATTGAAGGCACACATTTGAGCCTGTGGACTTAACAAGTGAGGTAAGTTTTGATGATATTATGGGAAAATATATTCATTAAATGTTTAAATTGTGAATATCACATAAAATGTATTAGTCTCACTAAAAAAGCCCTTTGCATAGCGGCTGATCCCACACACCCAATGCAAAGCTTCTTCAAGCTGCTGCCGTCGGGGAGGAGACTGCGGAGTCTCCAGGCCAGGACCAGCAGGCTGAAGGACAGCTTCATCCATCAGGCTGTCAGGAAGCTTAACTCCCTCCCGATTCTGCCCCCTCTCCCCTCTCTCCTCCACGGTCTCACTGAACTCTGTCACACACACACAAACACACACACTCTCTGACTCACTCACTGGCCTGCACCAGTTACCAGTCACTTTGTGGAGCATTGGACTGCCATTACCTCATAAGACTTTGTTGTTACACTTTCTCTTACCGTACACTACTAAATCTCCATTTGCACTATTTGCCTATTTGCACTACTCTGCCTGGTTTACACTCAATGTCACTTACCCATTATATTGTATATTGTATAGCTTTCTTGTTATATGTAAAATTGTATTTATTTAAATTTTTACTTTTTAATTATTTTACTTGCATTTTTTAAATCACTTTTATATTTAAATATATTTAAATGTTCATTTGCTATTTATCTAGGGATTGAAGAGTAACGCAATTTCTATTCTCCGTATGTCCTGTACATGTGGAAGAATCGACAAATAAAGTTGACTTTGACTTTGACTTTGACTTGATCCTATAGATAGCAATCTGATAAGATGCTAAATAAAATGCTAGCATCTGTTAGATGCTAAATAAGCCATAGCTAGTATAACATAAAGAAGATGCTAGCTTCCTCATTTGGCTGTTTTGTTTTGAAGATCATTCCAGTTGTTTAGCTAGCCTTACTATTTATATCTGTTTATTATCATATTGCAATTGTATTATTACGATCTCTTGCATTGCATTAGCATTTTTACAAGCTCTTGTTTTATTTTACAGAAAAATGCCACATGCGCTATCTGATGTGTGGAGACATTTTACACCAGCTAATGTGCAAGGGAAACCTGTATATATGTGTAAATATTGTGATAAGACGTACGTGAAGAATGCCACAAAAATGCAGCAGCACATTGCAAAGTGCAAAAAAATTCCTCAAGGCCCAACACATGCAGCAGCCAGGAGTTCCACTCAAGGGGAAAATGAATCTGTTTCAGCTGTATCAGAGTCAGATACCCACTCATCAGCTCCTGGTCCCTCTGGCATCGGAGGATTCTTTGATTTTATGGATGACACTAGCCAGAAAAACGCAGATGAGTGTTTCGCTCGTGCAATCTATGCAACTGGCTCACCCCTGATGCTGACATCCAATGTGTACTGGAAGAGATTTTTGAATGTTCTCCGACCAGCATACATTCCCCCAACCAGACATGCATTGTCTACTCATCTACTGGATGAAGAGTTCAGTCGAGTTCAAGCAAAGGTGAAACAGACCATTGACCAAGCTGACTGTATTTCAGTCATCACTGATGGATGGTCCAATATCAGGGGACAAGGAATTATTAACTACATAATCACCACTCCTCAGCCTGTGTTCTACAAGAGTGTAGACACAAAGGAAAACAGACACACAGGCCAATACATTGCAGATGAGCTAAAAGTGATCATCAATGACCTTGGACCAGATAAAGTTTTTGCACTGGTCACTGACAACGCAGCCAACATGAAGGTTGCCTGGGCACATGTGGAGGAGACCTACCCTCATATAACTACTATTGGCTGTGCAGCCCATACACTAAATCTTCTCCTAAAAGACATAATGGCACTAAAAACAATGGACACTCTGAATAAGAGAGTGAAGCAAGTTCTGAAATATGTTAAAGGCAAACAAGTAACTTCCGCTACATTTCTGTCAAAGCAAAAGGAAAAGAACAAGAGTACTACACTGAAGCTTCCCAGCATAACGCGATGGGGTGGTGTTGTTATCATGTTTGACAGCCTTCTGGAGGGAAAGGAGTCTCTGCAAGAGATGGCCATATCCCAGTCTGTAGGCATCGACAGTGACATCAAGAAGGTCATCTTGGATGATGTGTTCTGGGAAAGAGTATCTAGCAGTCAGAAAATCCTCAAACCTATTGCAGCAGCAATAGCGAAGATAGAGGGGGATGGTGCCATCTTGTCAGATGTCCAGTGCCTTTTTGCAGAACTCAAAGAAGAAATCCAGACAATTCTGCCCACTTCCCTACTACTGAAAGCAGAGGAAACGGCTGTGGTCAAGTCATTGGAACAGCAGAGGGAGCATGCACTGGCTTCATGCAGCCAGTGCATGCAACAGCATACATGCTGGACCCCAAATATGACAAGGGCATACTTTCTGGGGAAGAGATCAACGGTGCCTATGCGGTCATTACAGCCATGTCTGACCACCTGGGTCTCGATAAAGGCAAACTTCTAGGCAGTTTGGCAAAGTATCGAACAAAGCAAGGCCTTTGGAAAGGGGATGGAATATGGCAGTCATGCCAGCACATATCTGCAGCCACCTGGTGGAAGGGACTATGTGAATCTGAGGCCCTTGCACCTGTAGCCTCCATCCTCCTCCAAATCCCACCATCATCAGCCGCCTCCGAGCGCAACTGGTCACTGTTTGGCAACACCCACACAAAGGTTCGCAACAGGCTCACAAATGTGAGAGTGGAAAAGCTGGTCGGCATTCGGGCAAACCTACGGCTCTTTGAGCCTGACACAGAGCCATCCTCAACAAGGCTGGAAAGTGACACTGAAGAGGAAGACTCAGAGTTGGATGCTGAGGAAGTGGACATGTTGTTGGATGATGATGAGGTCCAGGAAGAGTCTATTGACTGAGCAAAAATGAGAAAAGAGGATTGCTTGAAGGAAGATTTGCATGTTTAATGGGACGTTTTGGAGGATAAGTGGCATTTTTCATTTAACCTTTTGAATGGGACTTTGTGGAGATTTTTGGACAGGGGGCATTTTTGAATGAGCGGGGTTAGGGGATGGTAATATTGAACTCAACATTTCTGTTTTTATTCATCCATGAAACAAGTTATTGAAACGTGTTCTATTCTACTGTACTTACAAATAAATTGTTGAAATATCTGTTGAAAACATTTTGCATGGAGGTTTTCTTATGATTTGTTTATATTTATGCTTGGAAATAATATATTCCCAGTTAGTTCTCCTAAATTCCCATTAATTTCCATAATTCCCATTATTTCCATGGAAAGTTTCCAATATGGAATATTTCCAAAATTCCCAAGCTTAACTTACCATGGAAATTTACCAGAAACTTTTTGGAAATTTACCGGAAATTTTCCACCCCTTTGCAACCCTAGTATTGCTTGTCTTTGTTTAATAATACAGAAGACAAAGACCTTAAAAAATAATCGCATATCGCATCGCAATCGCAATATTGGGGCCAAAAATCGCAATTAGATTATTTTCCATAATCGTTCAGCCCTAGTCTTCAGCATCTCAACCAACAGCATCGACATGCTGCTCCAGATGTCTGTGCTCCAGATGTCTGTGCTCCAGATGTCTGTGCTCCAGATGTCTGTGCTCCAGATGTCTGTGCTCAAGTGATCAGACTCACAGTTTCATCCTTGAAATAAGTGTTTATATTGTTGACCCACCATTGATCATGAGCAGTGGTGGGTCAGCGACATGCTTTCTTTCCGTCTCAGGTTTAAATATCTGGGACTCTCCACCGTTTGGTTTTAAAACTGAAGAAGCTTCTCAGATGAAACGTCTTCCAGAAACTTAAAGACGTCTCTTTTCTTTCCAAGCTCCTTAGATCACATGACCTGGATGACTGAACCTACAGACATATTGACCTGGTTTCATGGTCACATGACAGGTCAGAGGTCAGCGACTGTAACTCGGTTACTCCTGTTAATGTGAACTCACTGAGTGTTTGTGGTTTACCTCTCAGACTGACTGAAGATGATGATGGAGGAAGAGGAGGACAGAGCAGAGTCTGCAGGGTCCAGCTGTCCGTCTGTGAGGAGTGACTTGTCCAAAGGCGACGTTCCAGGCTTCAGTGGTGAACCTGGAGCAACGAGGTCAGAGAGCTGAACTCACTGAGTAACAGAAATAATTCTGCACTGACATTATAATCAGTGTTGACTCTGGTTGATTGTCTGACTGTGTTTGTGAGCTGAGAGGAAATGAAAATGAGTTTGTAACAAAAATCAGTTTTGTCCAGTTTTCCTGTAAAAAGCTGAACTCTAATCTAAGAGGATGTTACTGACAGGAAACAGCTGCATTATCTGCAGTCTGTGTCATCACAGCTGCTTCAATCATGTTTGTGTCTGCAGAGGTCAGAGGTCACAGTCTGCAGGGTCCAGCTGTCCGTCTGTGAGGAGTGACCGGTCCAAAGGTGACCCTCCAGACTTCAGTGGTGAACCTGGAGCAACGAGGTCAGAGAGCTGTGATGACTCCTTTACATGTTTGTGTTTCCTGGATAAATATGACCTGAAACATCCTCAGATTGTTACAAAGATTCATTAAAAAGAAAACAATGAAAGAGAAAAGATCCAAATGTTCGACTTGGTCATTTGCTGTTTGAGGACAGTGATGCTCATATCTGTGGGGAAAGTGTGACCTGAGTGGGTTCATGTTTGTCTTTAAAGAACAGCTCTGATGCTCTTTGTGTCTGATCTGTTAAACAGTCTGAGAGGTCACACAGAGACCCAGCAGCTAAAGCCTGGATCATACTGGCTGCTGTTACTCCATCAGGACAACACTGAACCACAGTGCTGTTCATGGAAATCAGTGCAGCTTTACACTGTATCACCAAAGTACTGACTCGTCTGCCTTCACACACATGTAAACTTGAGTGACATCATATTCTGAGTCCACAGCATTTAATATGATGTCAGCCAAGAGTTCAACATATAACAGCTTAAACTGTTCTGAAAAGGTTTTTTCACAGGTTAAAAAGTGTTTACGGGATTTTTAACAGTTCTTTCAGAAGCACATACGTGAGGTCAGACACAGGGAAGCAGCAACACTGACTGAACACAGCTTTTAGAGGCTAAATTCACATTTTAATAATGAAAGTGGCTTCATGTGTGTGTCCATGGTTCATCCACAGAGTGGAGCAGCAGAGCTCAGAGGGTCCCAGTGGTCAGTCTGCCCAGCAGCATCAAACACAGCTGGACTCCATGTTTATGGTCTGTACATGTACAACAACTACTTTATTATTAATATTAATACATTTGTTTATAGGTCCCTTTCAGAACACCAAGGACTCTGTGGACTAAATGACCAAAAGAAACAAACTTTGAAATCAGACGGTGCAAATGTGATCACAGGGAAACGTTTTAAACATCGAGGCTTTAAACAGAAACCAAAGTGAAACAGTTTGTAGTCGAGATCAGTGGGAATGAAGCTGAATAACTGTTTCTTCAATAACTCTGAGAAATAAATGACAAATATGATGGAAATTAGCAGCATTAGCACTTACTAATGATGTGAGTCAACACTCTGCTGTATTCAGACGACCACATTAGGTGGTGTAATGGAAACCAGTGGATCCAGTCCAGTCGTGGCGACCTGTGGCGAGTCGATCTGAGCAGCTACTAATGGAAACGGGGCCATAGATGTGTTTGTGCTTAATAACAGTGAATCACAGGATTTTTACATTACAGTTAAAATCTCATGTTGTTTGTTAAAGTGTGCAGTTCAGGGTGTGTTACTAAAACTGTGGTTTGCTCACTTTCCAAAGACCCAGCCCCCATAAAAAGCAGCCAATCAGCTCTAAGAGTTACACACACGTGTAAACCAGAGCAGCAAATCAGGTCCAAATGTGTTGTTCACAGTGAGTGGATCATCAGTGTGCTGCTATGTTAACATCCTGCAGCAGGATGTGTTTGGTCAGCTGGTTCACATTTCCTCAGGACCTTCTTGATGTGATGTTCTTCTGCCTCCCTGGCTGCTGTGTCTGTGGGGATGGCGTTCGCTCTGTGTTGTAGCGTCCTGATGACGCCCAGTTTGTGCTCCAGTGGATGATGAGAGTCAAACCTTAAATACTGATCTGTATGTGTAAACAGAGTGAACCTTTAAGACCAGCTGTCTGTATGATCAACTCTGTCACCTATAACATCGCCAAGTTTCTGGCTTCGATCATCAACCTGTTGGTAGTTCAGCTCTGAACACCAGTGAAATGTTTCTCCCACTGAAATCGCTGCATTCATATGAACAGAATCAGCGTTTTGGGACCGTGGAGTTGTGGAGAAATTCTCAGTTAATCAGATAAAGTCAAACTTATAATTGGTGAGGAGATCGTGGATGATCTGCTTCTTGATTGTAAAGAAGTGGATGTTGTGTGGACTGAAGTTCAGAGTGGTGGGTCATTCATAAATATTCTGTTCCAGCTGCTGGAGGACAACATCATCACGTTTGTGAAGAACGAGCTGAAGAAGATCCAGAAGGCTCTGAATCCAAATAAGCCCCAGTGCTTGGAGTTTCAGAGGGAGGATGATGAGCAGAGGAGCAGCAGAGAGGCATTTGTGAAGATCACAGTGGACTTCCTGAGGAGAATGAAGCAGGAGGAGCTGGCTGACCGTCTGCAGAGACGTAAGAGGATTTCTTACTTAAGGTTTTAAGCTGTTAGATAAATGAGACACTCATGACACCAGTGTGTTCAGTCATTTCTCAGTGGGTCAGAAAATGTCGTCAGCGATTTGTAAAATATGATTGTTAAAGTTGCATTTTTATTATTATTATTCAGAACTTCAAGCTGCAGTTTGTCATCGTAACCTTAAATCCACCCTGAAGAAGAAGTTCCAGTGTGTGTTTGAGGGCATCGCTAAAGCAGGAAACCCAACCCTCCTGAATCAGATCTACACAGAGCTCTACATCACAGAGGGAGGGACTGCAGAGGTCAATGATGAACATGAGGTCAGACAGATTGAAACAGCATCCAGGAAACCAGACAGACCAGAAACAACCATCAGACAAGAAGACATCTTTAAAGCCTCACCTGGAAGAGATGAACCAATCAGAACAGTGCTGACAAAGGGAGTGGCTGGCATTGGGAAAACAGTCTTAACACAGAAATACAGCCTGGACTGGGCTGAAGACAAAGCCAACCAGGACATCCAGTTCATATTTCCATTCACTTTCAGAGAGCTGAATGTGCTGAAAGAGGAAAAGTTCAGCTTGGTGGGACTTGTTCATCACTTCTTTACTGAAACCAAAGAAGCAGGAATCTGCAGCTTTGAAGACTTCCAGGTTGTGTTCATCTTTGATGGTCTGGATGAGTGTCGACTTCCTCTGGACTTCCACAAAACTACAATCCTAACTGATCCTAGAAAGTCCACCTCAGTGGATGTGCTGCTGATAAACCTCATCAGGGGGAAACTGCTTCCCTCTGCTCACCTCTGGATAACCACACGACCTGCAGCAGCCAATCAGATCCCTCCTGATTGTGTTGACATGGTGACAGAGGTCAGAGGGTTCACTGACCCACAGAAGAAGAAGTACTTCAGGAAGAGATTCAGAGATAAGAAGCAGGCCAGCAGGATCATCTCCCACATCAAGAAAGCTCGAAGCCTCCACATCATGTGCCACATCCCAGTCTTCTGCTGGATCACTGCTACAGTTCTGGAGGATGTGCTGGAAACCAGAGAGGGAGGACAGCTGCCCAAGACCCTGACTGAGATGTACATCCACTTCCTGGTGGTTCAGGCCAAAGTGAAGAAGGTCAAGTATGATGGAGGAGCTGAGACAGATCCACACTGGAGTCCAGAGAGCAGGAAGATGATGGAGTCTCTGGGAAAACTGGCTTTTGATCAGCTGCAGAAAGGAAAGCTGATCTTCTATGAATCAGACCTGACAGAGTGTGGCATCGATATCAGAGCAGCCTCAGTGTACTCAGGAGTGTTCACACAGATCTTTAAAGAGGAGAGAGGACTGTACCAGGACAAGGTGTTCTGCTTCATCCATCTGAGTGTTCAGGAGTTTCTGGCTGCTCTTCATGTCCATCTGACCTTCATCAACTCTGGACTCAATCTGCTGGAAGAACAACAAACAACCTCCAAGAAATCTAAATTATTTAACAAACCAAAACTTCAATCTCTCCACCAGAGTGCTGTGGACAAGGCCTTACAGAGTCCAAATGGACACCTGGACTTGTTCCTCCGCTTCCTCCTGGGTCTTTCACTGCAGGCCAATCAGACTCTCCTACGGGGTCTGCTGACACAGACAGGAAGTAGCTCACAGACCAATCAGGAAACAGTCCAGTACATCAAGGAGAAGCTCAGTGAGAATCTGTCTGCAGAGAAAAGCATCAATCTGTTCCACTGTCTGAATGAACTGAATGATCGTTCTCTAGTGGAGAAGATCCAACAGTCCCTGAGATCAGGAAGTCTCTCCACAGATTATCTGTCTCCTGCTCAGTGGTCAGCTCTGGTCTTCATCTTACTGTCATCAGAAGAAGATCTGGATGTGTTTGACCTGAAGAAATACTCTGCTTCAGAGAAGGCTCTTCTGAGGCTGCTGCCAGTGATCAAAGCCTCCAACAAAGCTCTGTAAGTAAACATGTGATCAGGCTTTATTTATAACATAAACAGTATCATGTGTGATGGACCCTTAAAAACTTAAACATATTTTTTTACATGATCATCAGCACTAAATACAGTATATTATAGTTAATGTTTGATGGCAGCAGTAAATGTCAGAGTGTCTTAAACATATCTGGGTGTCAGCTTTTATCAAAGTCACGTCCAGAATCATCCTGTAAGTAAATTTCTTTATACAGCAGCTTTCACAGGTCAAAAACCACAAAGTGCTTTACAATAGAAACAGGCAATAAAAACACAGAAGATAAAAACATTAAACAGCAAACACTGAACATCATACAGCCTAAAACTAGTTAAAGGCCACTCTGAATACTAGAGTCTGAATAAATGAGTTAGTGGGACCAGTAAAAGCCTTTGACTGGAAGATCTCAGATGTGAGAAGAGCTGTAGGATTGTAGAAAGTCAGAAACATAAACTGGGACTAAAAGTAAGGACTAAAACTTTAAATAACGCCTAAAATGAACTGGTTACCAGTGTGAAGAGATTAAACTGGAGTAATGTCCAGTCTAATGTGCTGGTTAAAAGCCTCGCAGCATGATTCTGTACTGACTGAAGACGTTCAAAGACTGTGATGGAGCCGTAGGTGATCAACTCCCTCATTGCTCCTCTGGTCTTATTGCTCTGCATCAGTGCACTGCTCAGCTGAAGATGAGTTCACTTCTATATGTTACAATCTGCCTCACCAGTACAGCTCCAAGGATCTGCAGCTGCTGAATCAATTATATTCCTCGTGTTTCTTCTGGTTTCCTGTTGTTAGATCTGCATGCTTGATTGTTTTTCAATCTCTCCAATGTCGTGCACTTTGATTTCCGACTGTACACAGTCTGTGAACCATGACAATTTGTGACAGAATGCAATGATCAGTGAGGACCCGGAGGACACTGACATTTACACTGTGCAGAATGAGACTTGAGACTTTATCTCACTGCTTTGTGGACGACTGATGGAAGGACTAATCACTATATCTGCTTTAATTGAACGAATTTCCATTTCACTGGTTCAGTCTCCCAGAATCTCTCAATCATACCTTGACCTTTTCCTAGAGTAACTAACCCTCACTCACCAGGATATGAGCCAGCCTTCCCTCTCATTGCTACATACTTACAGTCTTGCCTATCACCTAGGGCTGCACGATTAATCATTAGAAAAACGCGATCTCGATTCATACTTGTGTGCGATCTCATTTCCAAATGACAACGATTTAAAAAAAAAAAACAAAAAAAAAACGACGATTGTACCGCATTTTGATCCGGGACGTAATCTGCATGAAAACAAGCGCTCACTCTTCCTGCTCAACAAATGACAAGGGCGGAGCCTTATACCACGTGATACAGAAGCTGTGCCGTGTGATGCTAAAATTAGCAGGGAAAAAACCACGGAGAGCACGTCAGGGATGACGAGAAAGTGACAGGAGAAAATCCGTCCCGGTCAACCACCCAAACATCAATAACGGGAACCTTATACAGCGCTTCCCTATACCCGTCGAACTCGCGCAGGCACAAAGAAACTACGGAGGCTATCACTTATCACCTGACCAAAGATATGGCTCCATCAACACTGTGCAAAACGAGGGATTTAGGAAAGCGATCAACACCCTAGACAAACGCTACACAGTGCCGTCCCGCAACTATTTTTCTATTGTTGCACTACCTGCTCTGTACACGCAGCGTCGAGCAACGGTGGAGACAGAATTTCAAGCAGTACAACATTTTGTTGTTTTTATGTTTATTTATTGTTTTTATGTTCAGTCTCAACTGTTACGAAGTTGATGTGCAGTTAATAAGTGCAATAAATAGGGATGGGTATCGTTTAGGTTTTATCCGATACCGGTGCCAAACCGGTACTTTTGAAACGGTGCCGGTGCTCAAACGGTGCTCAAACGGTGCTTAAAGAATGGAGAACACAAACTTTGTCCAAAAACCTCTCATGCTCAGCTGTTTTTTTGTAAAAAGATAACAATGTGTGCCTTTCCTGCAGCTATAGGGCATATATGGTATCACTCTTGACTGGAAGCAGTGCTTAAACAATGGAAAAAACACAAACTTTGTCCAAAACCTCTCATGCTCAGCTGTTTTTTTGTAAAAAGATAACAATGTTAGCCTTTCCTGCAGCTATGTGGCATATATGGCATCACTCTTGGCTGGAAGCAGTGCTTAAACAATGGAAAAAACACAAACTTTGTCCAAAACCTCTCATGTTTAACTGTTTTCCACTTTTTCTTTGGTCATTTTAGCCTTTTTGGCCAGGGTGAAGGGAGTATCTGCCATCAAACAAGAAGACAGCCGCATGTAGCTATGATGATGTTTGCTAGTTCACCTTACATGCATTAATGTAATAACGTGGTTAGCCTACTCAACGTAAATTACACACGAACAACATTAAGCTACTCACGCAGAGAAGAACGGCTGCTGCTGCATCATCATCCTCATCATTTCTGCTACACTGGCAGGGCTAGGGGCCAGGACTCTCCTCTTCGGGTTTTTGGGGGATGTTCTAACTCCGGGTCGATAACAGGCACCACACCCGCAGTAGATGCGCTCGGTGTGAGGTCTCGCAGCAAGCTATCAAATACGGCGCATTTCTCGGCTTTAAAAAAATGCTATGCGTCGCCAGGTGTTTCATCGGATTCGAGGTGTTACCTCCTTTGACAGTATCACAGTATCAGCTTAAAGCACTTGTTGCTGCTGAGTTTGCATCTTTTGCTGTGAAGTACAGCCAGACTTTTGACCGCTTCGCCTTGGACATTTTTAATCTGTAGCTCTGCTCTAACAGAACGTACGTACCCGGCCCCGCCTACTATCCTCGGAAACGTAAAATGATTGGCTAGAAGTGTATCACAGCTCAGGAAAAAAAAGCACCGAAATAAAGCACCGAAATGTGCGCTGCTTTTCGGTCTGGTTACTACCGTTTATGTCAGAACCGGTGCCATCATGGCACCGGACACCGGTACCCATCCCTAGCAATAAATATTTATACTGGAAAAGAAAATCGTGAGAGAATCGTGATCTCAATTCTAAGCCAAAAAATCGTGATTCTCATTTTATGCAAAATCGTGCAGCCCTACTGTCACCTGTTCACAGAATGAGTCATCACTTGTTTTTGTTTAGCATTTAATGAACAAGTTCCAGGTCTTTATATTTACACAGGGAACATTTTTAAACTAAAACGTTTTTTAGCCATAAATAGTAATGCACACTGACATTTGTCTTTCTTTCAAAGGTTCAACACAAGAAGTGATTTAAATTAATCACAGTTTGTTATCAAATGACAATTTTTCAGATTATGTCTTTATTTTGTTTTTGTTTTTTAGGCTGAGTGTCCCTGATCTCTCTGAAAGAGGGTATGAAGCTCTGTCCTCAGTTCTCAGCTCCCAGTCTTCTACACTGAGAGAGCTGGACTTAAGTAACAACAACCTGCAGGATCCAGCAGTGGAGTTTCTTTCTGCAGGACTGAGAAGTCCACACTGTAAACTGAATACTCTGAGGTGAGATCAAGTTATGTTGTGCTTTTCATGAATTGACAGAATTAACCAATAAGAAGCCACTAAATGGGGAAAAAAGTCAGTTAAACTTCTGTAATAGTTTTATGTTAGTGTCATCTCTTAGTGTTGACTAGGGCTGCACGATTTTGCATAAAATGAGAATCACGATTTTTTGGCTTAGAATTGAGATCACGATTCTCTCACGATTCTCTTTTCCAGTATAAATATTTATTGCACTTATTAACTGCACATCAACTTCATAACAGTTGAGACTGAACATAAAAACAATAAATAAACATAAAAACAACAAAATGTTGTCCTGCTTGAAATTCCGTCTCCACCGTTGCTCGACGCTGCGTGTACAGAGCAGGTAGTGCAACAATAGAAAAATAGTTGCGGGACGGCACTGTGTAGTGTTTGTCTAGGGTGTTGATCGTTTTCCTAAATCCCTCGTTTTGCACAGTGTTGATGGAGCCATATGTTTGGTCAGGTGATAAGTAATAGCCTCCGTAGTTTCTTTGTGCCTGCGCGAGTTCGACGGGTATAGGGAAGCGCTGTATAAGGTTCCCGTTATTGATGTTTGGGTGGTTGACCGGGACGGATTTTCTCCTGTCACTTTCTCGTCATCCCTGACGTGCTCTCCGTTGTTTTTTCCTGCTAATTTTAGCATCACACGGCAGCTTCTGTATCACGTGGTATAAGGCTCCGCCCTTATCATTTGTTGAGCAGGAAGAGTGAGCGCTTGTTTTCATGCAGAGTACGTCCCGGATCAAAATGCGGTACAATCGGCGTCTTTTTTTTTTTTTTTTTAAATCGTTGTCATTTGGAAATGAGATCGCACACAAGTATGAATCGAGATCGCGATTTTCTAACGATTAATTGTGCAGCCCTAGTGTTGACCTAGTGTTGCAATAAACAGGATTTATTGCAAAAAATCTAAAAACTCTTTAGTGCACCCTCATTGCAATTTAATAACAGTGTTTAATGTTTATGTGTCATTTTTCAGACTGAGTCACTGTAAGCTCTCAGAGAGAGGCTATGAAGCGCTGTCCTCAGCTCTCAGCTCCCAGTCCTCTAGTCTGAGACAGCTGGACCTGAGTAACTCTGACCTGCAGGATTCAGGAGTGAAGTTTCTGTCTGCTGGAGTGAAGAGTCCACGCTGTAAAATGGAAACTCTCAGGTCAGGATTTAAAATGTTCCACCGATGATCATGTTAAACCTGATTTCTATTACTGCATAAACAGTCAATTGATTTGAAAAAAGTCTTAATGTAGAAATTAGCGTCTGGGGTTTTTAGTGATATTTGTTCACTTTCTGTCTTTCATTTGCAATGAAATGTCCCATCTGCTCCTCTGAGTCCAAATTCTTTATTTTAGCAGTGCTTCATCCACCAAACCTTCTAGTTCGATTCCTGTATTCTGAAGGTTTTTACAGAGCTGTTTGTTCAGATATCAGAATTTGATTTTCAGAAAATTTTAGTAATAAAAATATGATCAATTGATTATTTCTGACTGAAAAGATGAAATATGTATTTGGTCGTAGTGATATGACTCATTGCCTCACTTAAACATAAAATGTAAACAAAAATTCAAAACAATAGATTAATATAAAACTGAATTTGACTGTTGAGCTTAAAGTGAGCTTGAATGTTATTCACTTCCCGTTTTATTTTGGTAGTTATCATCTCTGGTTTTTACTTTTACTTCCTCCCCCGACATTGTCTACATTAGTTTCAGCTGTAGAAGATTTATTGACTGTTTGATTTGTCACTTTTTTTAAAACTATAATTGTTGACTTATAAACTATTGCTAAAATGTATTTTTATTAAAATACCAAATAATTTATTACTTTATCATCTAATTAGATTATAATTCTGTAAATAGGGGAGATAGTGTGGTCTATGTGGGTTGTCTTCAGGTACTCTTCCTCCCACAGTCCAAGAACATGCATGCAAGGTTAACTGGAGATGTGTGATTGTGAGCATAAATTGTCTGTCTCTGTGTTTACCTGGCTACATCACCATGGTTACTGATGCTGAACCAATAACCTGGTCTGGATCAGGTTATGTTCAGAGTTTTTGTTTAAAATCAACTGAAGTGCCTCGTTTTCACTGATTCTTTCATTTACAGGAAGCTTTAAGTGTGATATAGAGTCAGTTAGGGTTGCAAAGGGGTGGAAAATTTCCGGTAAATTTCCAAAAAGTTTCTGGTAAATTTCCATGGTAAGTTAAGCTTGGGAATTTTGGAAATATTCCATATTGGAAACTTTCCATGGAAATAATGGGAATTATGGAAATTAATGGGAATTTAGGAGAACTAACTGGGAATATATTATTTCCAAGCATAAATATAAACAAATCATAAGAAAACCTCCATGCAAAATGTTTTCAACAGATATTTCAACAGATTTATTTGTAAGTACAGTAGAATAGAACACGTTTCAATAACTTGTTTCATGGATGAATAAAAACAGAAATGTTGAGTTCAATATTACCATCCCCTAACCCCGCTCATTCAAAAATGCCCCCTGTCCAAAAATCTCCACAAAGTCCCATTCAAAAGGTTAAATGAAAAATGCCACTTATCCTCCAAAACGTCCCATTAAACATGCAAATCTTCCTTCAAGCAATCCTCTTTTCTCATTTTTGCTCAGTCAATAGACTCTTCCTGGACCTCATCATCATCCAACAACATGTCCACTTCCTCAGCATCCAACTCTGAGTCTTCCTCTTCAGTGTCACTTTCCAGCTTTGTTGAGGATGGCTCTGTGTCAGGCTCAAAGAGCCGTAGGTTTGCCCGAATGCCGACCAGCTTTTCCACTCTCACATTTGTGAGCCTGTTGCGAACCTTTGTGTGGGTGTTGCCAAACAGTGACCAGTTGCGCTCGGAGGCGGCTGATGATGGTGGGATTTGGAGGAGGATGGAGGCTACAGGTGCAAGGGCCTCAGATTCACATAGTCCCTTCCACCAGGTGGCTGCAGATATGTGCTGGCATGACTGCCATATTCCATTCCCTTTCCAAAGGCCTTGCTTTGTTCGATACTTTGCCAAACTGCCTAGAGGTTTGCCTTTATCGAGACCCAGGTGGTCAGACATGGCTGTAATGACCGCATAGGCACCGTTGATCTCTTCCCCAGAAAGTATGCCCTTGTCATATTTGGGGTCCAGCATGTATGCTGTTGCATGCACTGGCTGCATGAAGCCAGTGCATGCTCCCTCTGCTGTTCCAATGACTTGACCACAGCCGTTTCCTCTGCTTTCAGTAGTAGGGAAGTGGGCAGAATTGTCTGGATTTCTTCTTTGAGTTCTGCAAAAAGGCACTGGACATCTGACAAGATGGCACCATCCCCCTCTATCTTCGCTATTGCTGCTGCAATAGGTTTGAGGATTTTCTGACTGCTAGATACTCTTTCCCAGAACACATCATCCAAGATGACCTTCTTGATGTCACTGTCGATGCCTACAGACTGGGATATGGCCATCTCTTGCAGAGACTCCTTTCCCTCCAGAAGGCTGTCAAACATGATAACAACACCACCCCATCGCGTTATGCTGGGAAGCTTCAGTGTAGTACTCTTGTTCTTTTCCTTTTGCTTTGACAGAAATGAAGTTACTTGTTTGCCTTTAACATATTTCAGAACTTGCTTCACTCTCTTATTCAGAGTGTCCATTGTTTTTAGTGCCATTATGTCTTTTAGGAGAAGATTTAGTGTATGGGCTGTACAGCCAATAGTAGTTATATGTGGGTAGGTCTCCTCCACATGTGCCCAGGCAACCTTCATGTTGGCTGCGTTGTCAGTGACCAGTGCAAAAACTTTATCTGGTCCAAGGTCATTGATGATCACTTTTAGCTCATCTGCAATGTATTGGCCTGTGTGTCCGTTTTCCTTTGTGTCTACACTCTTGTAGAACACAGGCTGAGGAGTGGTGATTATGTAGTTAATAATTCCTTGTCCCCTGATATTGGACCATCCATCAGTGATGACTGAAATACAGTCAGCTTGGTCAATGGTCTGTTTCACCTTTGCTTGAACTCGACTGAACTCTTCATCCAGTAGATGAGTAGACAATGCATGTCTGGTTGGGGGAATGTATGCTGGTCGGAGAACATTCAAAAATCTCTTCCAGTACACATTGGATGTCAGCATCAGGGGTGAGCCAGTTGCATAGATTGCACGAGCGAAACACTCATCTGCGTTTTTCTGGCTAGTGTCATCCATAAAATCAAAGAATCCTCCGATGCCAGAGGGACCAGGAGCTGATGAGTGGGTATCTGACTCTGATACAGCTGAAACAGATTCATTTTCCCCTTGAGTGGAACTCCTGGCTGCTGCATGTGTTGGGCCTTGAGGAATTTTTTTGCACTTTGCAATGTGCTGCTGCATTTTTGTGGCATTCTTCACGTACGTCTTATCACAATATTTACACATATATACAGGTTTCCCTTGCACATTAGCTGGTGTAAAATGTCTCCACACATCAGATAGCGCACATGGCATTTTTCTGTAAAATAAAACAAGAGCTTGTAAAAATGCTAATGCAATGCAAGAGATCGTAATAATACAATTGCAATATGATAATAAACAGATATAAATAGTAAGGCTAGCTAAACAACTGGAATGATCTTCAAAACAAAACAGCCAAATGAGGAAGCTAGCATCTTCTTTATGTTATACTAGCTATGGCTTATTTAGCATCTAACAGATGCTAGCATTTTATTTAGCATCTTATCAGATTGCTATCTATAGGATTAATACATTTTATGTGATATTCACAATTTAAACATTTAATGAATATATTTTCCCATAATATCATCAAAACTTACCTCACTTGTTAAGTCCACAGGCTCAAATGTGTGCCTTCAATACTCTTTGTCCTTCAGGCTCAAAAGTGTGGTCCATGTGTACATGTGATGGAGGCATGCACAGTGCCAGTAGGTGGTCTCAATAGCCATGCAGCAAGCATGTGCTCTGTACATGTGATTAAGGAATGGCATGGATATTCAAGTGTATTTGAATTGCATTTGTTTGTTTTTGTCAATATTATGCTAAAATATACTTTGCTCAACTATATTTAAGTTCCCTAAGAAGAGCCAACCTTCAATTTTGAAAATTCCCAGTTTATTCCCATAAATTCCCGTTAATTCCCGTTTATTCCCATGGAAAGTTTCCATCTTTGAAAATTCCGGGAATTTTGCAACCCTAGAGTCAGTCATATCTGACTAATGTCAGTGAATGAGGCCCAGCTGTAAAGTCACAGCAGTCACACTGTATGTGTCTCATTGTCACTGGAGTTTAGGCTCCATGCATCCAGCTGGTGCTGCAGAAAAAGTAGAAATGTTTCTGTTTGGTTCTAATGCTGAGTCTCTTTTACAAAGATAGCACTGCAGCTAATCCTGCTCATGTAGCCAGTTAGTAAAAACTCAAGTCACTGTCAGACACAGCAGACATTTATTGATAATCTCACTGTATGTGGTCTTTTAGCGCCTCCTAGTTGTGAACATGTGGAGTGGTGTTAGTCTGGGTGATGAAGAAAATATAATCTGATCAAACATTATTCAGCTTTAAATATTGTTCAGCTTTAAAGTTACTGTGCAACTGTGTAATAAAAATGTGCTCACGACTTTGGCCTTGAGAGCGATAAGAAGCGATCGCCTCATCCTGCAGGTGCAAGATATCTGCAAGCGAAGAGACTAGAACACCCAAGGCCGATTTCCTTTTATGGAGTTGTTTTTCTGCTAATGCAGCACTTTCCTCACAACCCCCTCCTGTAAGTTTTAGAGAATATATACCCATCCTCACAGCAAATCTTAGGAATCTCCTGATGTGAGCTGTGTTGAGAGGTTGTCTCTGTCTCAATAAAAGTTCACTGATTCCCCATCTGCCGCAGGTGTCCGGTTGTCTTCATTCTCCGCCAGCCTGGTTAAGTCAATTCCTCCTTAACATCTAAAAGAACCTATTTAATGAAGGAAGACGGGTTCACTTTGTGTTTAATATTATTCTATTGCTGTTGTTGTTTTTTTTGTATCCTTCAATTGGCGTCACGAACAGGATCCGCTCCAGGTCAACTGGAACGGATGGGAGGACTTCGGCCGTGGTCTGAGTGAACGGAGTTTGGACAAAAGCTGTGTGCACACAAAAACAAGGTAAGCAGACCTTTTATTTCTGCTATATTGAACATTATAAAAATACTTAGTGTCCAAACTCCTAGTAATTCATAACCAAAATTGTCTGGCTTACTTAAGGCTTGTTGAGAATCAGACAAGTGAATAAGAAATAAGTGAATAAGAGATAAGTGAATAAGAAATAAGTGAATAAGTGAATAAAGATAAGAGTGAACTGAGGTCTGACCACGGTTGCAGCCGACGGGTTGCTCTCCGGTGTCGGATACATACCTCAGTGCAGGTCTGGGACCTTGAAAGGGTTTATTAGTAACGCCTTTCTAAACAAATTAAAAGGTTAAAGGCCTTGAGAATATTTTTTAGTAATATTCTCTAAACTACAGAAGGGTTAGGAAGGCCCAGAGGACTTTATTAGAAAAGATCCTCTAAAACTTAAAAAGGAGAAGTACTGGTTGGAGTCCAAAGGAGGGGTCCCTTTGATCAATAGGAGAAAACGGATCTCTTCTTAAAACCCCGATGATTTTAGTGTTTTAAATGTTTTGATGTTCTGTTTGATATTGGACACACATAAATACACGCTGAATGCTTGCTGTGGAACACTGGGCAGGACAGTTTGGTTCTCCGTTGTTCACAGATTACACAATTAAAGGAACTAGGTTCCTCTTTTGGTTAAAATAATACACCACACATAGAATTTTTTTTTTTACACATTTATTACATACATAAGGAGGGTAATGAGTGACTGCAGGTAATGTATGAAGTGTGAATGAGACGTGTGAACAAGGTGACAACCAACTAGCACCCCTATCAGGAAGCTCTAGGCAAGGTTACCCGCCAGACTCCGGTTTGGTAGAAGCTTGGTAACACCTGAAGGGATATTTCAGTGCTGACTCACCTTTAAAGCAGCGCCCCAGCTGTTAGTGCCTAACAGAGGCAGAAACCCAGCTGGCCCAAATTCTCCTTTAAAATCAATAAAAGAACACTCCTCCATTGACAGTAAAATGGATGGAGAATTAGATCGAGAAACTAATGATGATGGTTGGGGTCCCGGTGTTATTCTTAGCACATTGGGAGAACAATTAACATGTGTTGAGACAGTCATCAACTCCACACACCAGCCTAAAGAAGCAAAAAAGCAGAAAGAGTCATTGAGGAAAACAGCTGAAAGGTTAATGAAAGAAAAGGGAAAGGACGAGGGGAGTAGTGGTAACTGGGGAATAATTTGGCAGAATAAGGCTATGCAGGCAAAAGAGAAAGAGGAAGAAGCCAACTCAGCAGCAGCAGGTGCAGGTGTGATGAGCGGGGTGAGACACAGAAAGGAAGCAGATAAGCACGCAGGCCGCAAAGCTAAATTTAATCACTGGGTGTGTTTATGGGAAACTGCAAAACCACACATGAAGAAAAATAGGTCTCAGCCACCTCCCTATTCTGCCTCAACTCCTCCCTCAGCAGGCATATATCCGGTACTTAATATCTCTGGTGGAATAATGACTATTGGAGAAGAACCGCTCGTAGCTCCAACTCCCATAGATACCAAGCATTTTTGCCCAGGAAGCTCCTCTCTGTCGGCGACATCCTCAGCTAGTAGTAGAGCCCCCTCTTCTATGTCCCATTGTTTTGGAACCGGATCTGAGGGCCTAACTGACCCCCCTGCGAGCGCACCATTTGCGGTTCGAATGAACAGACAGGAACCCACTGAACAACAATTAACTGATCAAGAAGCAGCATTACGCAGCTGCTTAAATGAACATAGGTCAGTGGTCCAGGTGAATAATCGTGTTGCGTCAGCCCCTCTTTCCCGGTCCAACCCCTTTGCCAGCACTCCTGTCGCTGTTAAAGGAGATCTGACCGCTACTGCAAAAACTGAGCCTGGCACTTCACCAAATGTCACAGTTACCATGTCTTTGGTGGGCCGTCAGGATCCGGAAACACAGATGAGTTTAGCCCACGTTTTTGCTGACACTGCTACCCCACCAGGCGGGGAAGAAACTGAGGATACTGATGATGAACTCAGTGACCTTAACAATACACCCCCCTCTACCCCTCCCAGTTTAGGATATCAGACTAGATCTAAGGGCCCTGTGCCTCAGCCTCCAGGCATATTTCCCCTGGTCCAGACTAAAGTGCAACGTAGACCAGTGTATCAACCTTATTCATTCGGAGATGTCCAGGCCCTAGTGGACAAACTCCCTGACATAACGGAGGGAGGGAATGCCTGGTTGGCTGGTTTGGATAAATACACAGCTGGACAGGACCTCGCACTGGGAGATTTTAGAGCTATTATAACTAGGTGCACATCCCGATCTCAGGCAGCGGACCTGGAACAAAATGCGGGTACTACCATGCATGAGAACGAGGTGCCACTAATGCAGGCCTTGAGGTTTATTGGACCGGCCCTGCGCAAACAATTCCCACCCAAAAATCAAGGCACCTTACAGAAATTTAAATGGGAGGGAAAGCAAAATCCCACCCATTATCTAAATCAGGCTGTTGAAGACTGGGTGAACCATACAGGTCATCACCCCAGTAGGACTTGTTCACAGAGCATGTGGTTTAGAAGGGCGGTGCTGAGGGGCATTCCGGAGTCAGTAAGCCAGAAAATGGAGGATAATCCTGATTTGCAGGACTGTGACTTTGCAATCTGGAAGAAACATTTGATTTTTAATCTTAACAAAGTGCAGATTAAGTCTGATGATAAAGCGGAGAGCGTCGAAGATTTACAGTTGCAACTGTTGAAGGTTCAGCTGCAGAAAGCTAAAAACGACCTGGGTGGAAAAGGTGACAAGCCTAAAAAGCAGCTTGTGGCCGCTGCGGCTCCCCCTCCTGGTCCAGTTGCCCCTGATTTGTATCCGAACCCATGGCCAACTGATCCACAGCCCCCCCAGTATGGTGCTTATCACTCCCCGGCCCCTTATGGGCAGAGAGGTTCCCCATTTGGAGGAAACAGAGGTGGTTTCAGGGGAAGGGGTCAGATGGGAGGTGGTAGGGGAGGCCAGATGTATGTTTGTTTCCGGTGTGGACAACCTGGACACTGGGCTAAAGCGTGCCCTTTGAACCCGGCTGCTGGAAGAGGCAGGGGAGCCCGTGGTGGGCCCTATCAGCATCCTGGCCACAGAGGTGGACCTCGTGGTGCTGTAGTTGGAGTGCCCCCGGCCCCACAGATGCCTGTGATGGGGTGGGAGTACTACGAGGGTGGTCCCCAGCTATAGGACACCCCACAGACTGCCCAGGACGGTGAAGGGACAACGGCGGACCCTATGCTGTCCATAACTGTAGATAGAAGAAGAAGCAGCTTTTTAGTGGACACTGGAGCTACGTACTCCACCATTAAGGATGTTGCTCGTGAAAGACTTACTGACAGAGTGATTACAGTGGTGGGCATATCTGGGGAACCTAAAACTCTGCCTTACACCGTGCCCCTCCCCACAACGGTTGGAGATCAGACCTTGTTACACAGCTATGTTTGTTCAAAACAGGCGCCTGTGAATTTACTGGGAAGAGACTTGTTGATTAAATTAGGAGCCACAATACTCTGCTCTTCACAAGGCCTAACTGTGACTCTCCCTACTGGGGTTGTACTTCCCTGCTCTGATGGGCCAGAGGGAGGTGGTCAGTTTCTGCTGCAACCCTCCTCCTGTTTGGCGGACTCTGCTGACATCTACTGGGCATTATTGGAAGTTGAAACACCTGCTGAACCAGGAGTTTGGACTGCTTTTCAGCAATGGCGGCCGTGGCTCTCACTCCTACATCCTTATGTCCCTCCCCCTGACCCACCTCATGTTACACTGTTTTATGACAGGCATGACACCACCTGGTACCAGCACATGTTCCAAAAGCAGTGTGAGGGGCGGGCTTGGTCTCTGAACATGTCGTGCATTTTTGCGGCACCGGAGGGAGTGGCAGCAGCGGTTACTTTTACAACAGATCAATTACAGTGGTACATGATGTCTGATGAGGCAGCTCCCCATGTGTCACTGGCCTTACATCCTGGACACCAGGCTAAGGAGCTGGGTGGAATGGTTAAACGTTCCCTTGCGGCCACTGACTGGACACCTACAAAACTCCCACAGGTTTTGTTTTCTCCATCTACCAAGACATACCAAATTTTAAATGATTGCTTTAATTCCTCAACACTGCAACATGGAGTGGTCAGCGGGTCACATGGAAGAGAACACACAGACCACTGTGATGCTGCGCCTTTACTCGACTCTCTTCCAGATTGTTTGTGGTCCCTTGGACCCACAGATGTAGGTTTAGTTGATGTGGAGCCAGTCTCTTTTCAACTGTCATCTGCTACCCCTTTGTGGCAGCCTCAGTACCCACACAGACCGGAGGCTGAGGCTGGGATTGCAGAAACAATTTCTGGTTTGGTCACTGCCGGTGTCTTGGAGCCCTCCTGCTCTAACTGGAACACGCCCATCCTACCCGTTGAGAAAAAAGGCACGGGGAAGTTCAGAATGGCACATGATTTGAGAAGGATTAATGCCTTACTTGGCACTCCTACTTTGCCTGTGCCTAATCCTTATGTTGCCTTGACCAACCTCCCACCATCTCATGCCTGGTTCACCTGCATTGACTTGGCTAATGCCTTTTTCTGCCTCCCACTTCGTGAGTCACTGCGTGACATTTTCTCATTTACATTTAGAGGCCGACAATGGCGTTACACTCGCTTACCACAGGGATTTGCCCTCTCCCCAGGACTGTTTAATCAGTGTTTGAAAGAACTTTTACAAACCAGCCCACTACCATCTGACTGTATGTTAATACAATATGTGGATGACCTTTTGCTGTCTGCCCCCACGGCTGACATCTGTTTGGAGGCCACCAGAGTGGTACTTCACCACCTGGCCAACACAGGTTTTAAAGTGAGCAAAAACAAACTACAGATTGCAAGAAAACAGGTTTCTTTTCTAGGCCGCATGGTCTCACAGTCCGGTATTTCCTTGTCCCCAGAACACAGGAACTCCATTTTGCACCATCCAAAACCTCTAACTGTAAAAGACATGTTGTCATTTTTGGGCCTGACTGGTTACAGCAGGACCTATGTCCCAGACTATGTTGGCCTTACTTCCCCTTTGCGCGTTTTGGTAAATGAACAAGGCATGAGAAACCTCTCTGCTCCCCTCTCATGGACTACAGAAACAGAACAGGCGTTTATAAAGTTAAAACAACAGCTTTCTGTCGCCTCTGACCTTGCTGTGCCAGATTATGCTTTGCCTTTTCATCTTGATGTTTCTGGAACTGGAACCCATATCAATGGTATCCTGTTCCAGAAAAAAGGGGGAGAGAGAAAAGTGTTGACATATGTAAGCGTAATGCTTGACAACACTGAAAAACGCCACCCACCGTGCACACAACACGTTTCTGGACTTGCAAAAATCATTCAGAAAACAGCACACATAGTGATGAACCACCCACTAAAAATTTTGACATCACACAGTGTGGTGGCCTACGTCTCCTCACAGGCCTTCACACTCACTTCACTCAGGCAGAGACGCCTCAGTACCATTTTGGAAGCACCACACATCACCTACTCACATGAAGGCATAAACATGGCTGATCACATGGGATCAGGGGAACCACATATGTGTGAAGAGGTTGTGCAGGTACAGGAGAAAATCAGGCCAGATTTGCAGGCAGAACCTCTAATGGATGCAGAAAAAGATTGGTTCACAGATGGATGTTGTTTCAGAACTGAAAGTGGAATGTTGAAGGCTGCATGGGCAATAGTGGAACAGACAGACATGAGATGGAAAACAGTGAAAGCAGAGCAGTTGACAGGACAACAGTCTGCACAGAGAGCTGAACTGAGAGCGGTGATTGAAGCCTTAAGGATGGGAAAGGGACAGAAAGTGAATATATACAGTGATTCAGCTTATGCTGTGGGAGCAGTGCATGTGGAGCTCAAGCAGTGGCTAAGAGCTGGTTTTTTGACAGCCAGCGGAAAGCCTATTAAACATGAGATAGAAATGAGGGAATTAGCGGAAGCACTGTTGTTACCTGTTAAGGTGGCAGTGGTAAAATGCAAAGGACACAGTGCCGGATTGGACTTAGTGGCATTAGGTAACAAACAGGCCGACTTAGTAGCTAAGCAGACAGCTGGTTACTTACCCTCCCTGATTATGGTAATGGACCCAGAAGCCACACCCCCTCCAGAAAGACCACCCATACAACTAGGCCTAGCCACAATCAGAGAGTTACAGGACAAAGCCAGCCCCCAGGAAAAATCATTATGGGTAACAAGAGGGGCCACAAACACAGATGTTTGGCGTGGCCCAGATGGAAGGCCCATTCTACCGCCAGGGGTCAGACAGACAGCAATGGAAGAGGCACATGGAGTGGGGCATGTGGGACCTGCACAAATGATGAGGAACTTAGCCGCCTGGTGGCACCCTTATCTAAAAGACATGACAAAATACATGGTTAAAACCTGTAAGGAGTGCAACCAATTTGGAATCAAGCCCGCCTTCAAGCCAATAGCAGGGTACTTCCCCATCCCACTTTGCCCAGGGAAAGAAATAATCATTGATTACACAGACATGGTGGACAGAGTAGGTAGTTACAGGTACCTGCTGGTGGCTGTGGATGCATTTTCAGGTTGGCCAGAAGCCTGGCCGACAGCAAGTGAAAACAGTGGAACTGTGGTGAAGTGTCTGATTAATCATTATATACCACAGCATGGGTTTCCCGAGGTCATAAGGTCGGACAATGGTTCACATTTCAGGAACCACGATCTGCAGAGGGTTGAAGCCGCATTAGGTTTGAAACATAAGTTTGGCTCAGTTTACCACCCCCAATCCCAGGGGAAAGTGGAAAGGATGAATCAAACTCTAAAAACTAAATTGGCTAAAATCTGTGCACAGACCAAATTAGATTGGGTTAAGGCATTGCCTCTTGCATTAATGTCCATAAGATGCTCAGTAAATCAAACCTCTGGTTACACTCCATTTGAGTTGGAGCATGGCAGGCCTTTTCCTGGCCCCTCCTCTCGCCTGTTAATGTCGGATGAAGCTGATTCAGACCTCGATCCGAGGACATATTATAACATGCTCCGCAGTTTTGTTGCCCAGTATTCCTCACAGGTCGCTGAAAGAAACCAGCAAGAGCTGAAAGAGGCGGCTACACCTGGAATGGACTACGTCCTCCTGAAAGTCACAAAGAGAAAGTGGGCTGAGCCTCGCTGGACAGGCCCTTACCGCATAACAGAGCGGACCTCCCACGCTGTCAGGCTCGAAGGGAAAGGTGACACCTGGTTTCATTACACACAGTGCGCTGCTGCCACCGAACCAGGAAGAACCTTGAGAGAGGTGCAGAAGGACCTGTCAGAAGGAGCTGCAACAGCATCACCAACCACTTGAGGGAGCCAAAACTCAACCTACAAGCCGGCTGGTTACAAAAGGGGGTGTTCTTCATACTGAACTAAACATTTTTATTTTTCTATTTTTAACATCTTTTATGACTTTGCTTTTATATTGGCTTGAGTTTTTAAGATTTACATTTTACATTGCAATAGTTTTAACCGCTGAAAGCTCATTTAAAGTTGTGTCACTGATACTTTTTGTTGCTCTTTAACTCCTAGAACACGCCCTTGGCGAGGTGGGGGGAACTGGACCACCTTTCTGTGCCCCATCATCCTCTATTAGAAGACATCCAAGCTAAGTAAACATGTCTTGGCCCTTTCCCCCTGAAATGACAGGCAGGCAAAGATGTTGCGTCTTTGTTTGCTTCCTGGCCCTGGGTCTCATTCCCATTGGCATAATCCTGATCTGTGAAGGGCCCCCGACACTTCTGACACCTTCAAGTTCAAAAGCTTCGCCCCCTTCTGACAGTCCCAATCTGACAAATGTAGCCCCTAGGGTCTTGCCCACCACTTCCTCTCCAGTTTTGCCCACGCCCGATCCATTTAGAAAGAAACGAGACACGGTTACCTCCTGTACCCCAAGTACGACTAGAATGATTACTCTCTGTGTCCCCAACAATAAAAGTTGGGTAGTCGAAATAGATTTCGCTAGCTTCCCAGTCACTCCCGTCACCAAAGACCAAGGGGGGGATCTTTTTAACCTTGCAGTACATCTCTCCTCCTCAGTGTGGTATATAACCCTGGGAGGTTGGCATCAGTGGAAGTGGTCCAGTTTAGTGTCAGAAACGGACCTCGATTGGTCCAAGCACTCTAGGGGTCAGGCTTTGCACTGGAGAAACCAAAATATGCTCAGAATAGCAAAAAAACCGGATCTTTCAGGCTTAATTTTTACCCTAAAGGATCTGGCCTTGACCTCCTGTCAACAATTTATACTTGCCCCTTGGACTGATCGCACCGCCCTGTATTGGCAAATGGAAATATGCCCTAGCGTTGGTGCAGCTCCAAGCTCTGTAGTTAAAGATGATAACCCCACCTTTAATGGCCCTCCGGTGACATATACAAACGGGGGGAGAAACGGCCGAATACGCATTGTAGACACAAATAAAATGTCTAAAGATGACCTCTTCCAAATTCTAACCGGTATTTCTGGAGCAACAAACAACTGGTTACTACTAGCTGAACAAGCTGCTGACAAGACGGCTTCCGACTGCATAGTGTGTATGGGAGCCCGCCCCACTTTAAGAGTGGTACCGGCGCCAGTCAATAGTGCATGCCTCCTGCATCTTATGAACAATACAAAACGAGGTCATTGCTCATATCTGGAAAACCACTTTCCTAAAACTCAACGCTCGGTCTCTAATAAACCACCTTTCTTTTCTTCAGATGTAGCTGTGAACAATTTCACTTGTATTAACCTGACTGGCAATGCAGTAAAACTAGGTAGCTTGAACTCTTCTTGGTGCACTGAGATGACGGTTATGAAACCAAACTTCCGACCTACGGCTAGGGCTGATTTGTGGTGGTGGTGTGGCAATAACAAGTTATATGATGGTTTCCCTCGGGATGCGTCAGGTCTTTGCGCTCTCATAACTCTTATTTTACCTGTTTTAGTCACTCCAGTAGATCTCTCTATAGAAGTACACGAAGTTGGCCTCCCATCCTCCTCTGAACGCCGCTCTAAACGTTCTCTAATCCCAGGTTCAGCTCATAATCCAACCTATATTGATGCTGTAGGTATACCCCGTGGGGTCCCCGATGAATATAAACTGCGAGACCAGGTTAAAGCAGGATGGGCCTCGATACTTTGGATGGTTGAAATAAATGCGAATGTAGACAGAATTAACTACATTCACTTTAATGTGCAACTGTTGGCTAATTACACTCGAGATGGTTTTGAAGCTGTGCATGCACAGTTATCTGCCACTTCCCTAATGGCTTTCCAAAACAGGGTCGCAACGGATTTTCTCCTCGCAGAAAGAGGCGGAGTCTGCAGCCTTTTTGGTCAGGAGTGCTGTACCTATATCCCCAATAACACAGCTCCTGATGGTTCCCTCACTAAAGCTATTACTGGTCTCACAGCTCTTACTGTTAAAATGAAGGAACACTCGGGCGTTGATACTGCCATGTGGGACTCTTGGCTTAACATGTTTGGCAAATATAAGGCCCTTGTAGCTTCCATCCTAGTTTCCATCTCAGTTTTTGTTGCTGTCCTAGTCACCTGCGGTTGCTGTTGTATTCCATGCATTCGATCCCTCTTCCAGAGACTGATTGTTACAGCTCTCACTCCTGAGGATAAGGATCTCGCCCGGCAGATGCCTTTATTGGCTAGTCAACTTCCCACCTCCTCGCCAACGGATGATGAAAACTCTGATCGTGAGGGTGACGAACATTATCGTCTTTCTCTTGTTTAAATGCTTCTAGAATGGTTGTTTCTCTGTGGTGTTTTGTATTAGGCTTGTTATTAATTGTTTCCCTCACCCACTTCCTCTTGAAGGATATATCTGGTTGAACTGTGTCTGGTCGGGTTGTGAGGGTTAAGCGATGTTCTCAGGGTCTCCGGACTTAAGCCTGAGCGAATGTGTACTCCCACCACTGGATATAAATTGTTTTTTTCCACACCCCTTCCTCACGTTTTACCATATTCACTTTTGAATGTCCTTAGCAGTTACCGTTCTGGGTTTATTTTACGGTTGATTTATTCTTTCACATTTTCACGTTTATATCTCTCATTATTATAGTATACTCTGTACTCTCCACATTTTTATCATTACTTATGTTTTTTGGTTGCTAGGTTACAGGAACTGTTAATTTTGTGTCACTACCCTGGTTGCACTGACTCGTTGTATCCTTGGTTGCAGGACAGCTGTTACTGCTTTCGTCGGGAACCGAGACTGCTTGCAGCCGACCCCTGGGCAGGGTGGTGCCTGGACTCTTTTCTCCTCATCTGCAATGACAGATAAAGACAAATGATAAGACCCGAGGAGTTTTTCGAGCCAGGCTTCGACACGTCTCTGTGTTCCTTTGAATGTTACTTATTTTTGTGTGTTGACCCATTTAAGATGGGTCAAAAGGGGGATTTGAAGAAAATATAATCTGATCAAACATTATTCAGCTTTAAATATTGTTCAGCTTTAAAGTTACTGTGCAACTGTGTAATAAAAATGTGCTCACGACTTTGGCCTTGAGAGCGATAAGAAGCGATCGCCTCATCCTGCAGGTGCAAGATATCTGCAAGCGAAGAGACTAGAACACCCAAGGCCGATTTCCTTTTATGGAGTTGTTTTTCTGCTAATGCAGCACTTTCCTCACAACCCCCTCCTGTAAGTTTTAGAGAATATATACCCATCCTCACAGCAAATCTTAGGAATCTCCTGATGTGAGCTGTGTTGAGAGGTTGTCTCTGTCTCAATAAAAGTTCACTGATTCCCCATCTGCCGCAGGTGTCCGGTTGTCTTCATTCTCCGCCAGCCTGGTTAAGTCAATTCCTCCTTAACATCTAAAAGAACCTATTTAATGAAGGAAGACGGGTTCACTTTGTGTTTAATATTATTCTATTGCTGTTGTTGTTTTTTTTGTATCCTTCAGTGACGAGTGTAACTGTTGAGTGAGAAAGACTGTGGTCGTGTCCAAATTCATGGGCTGCTTCCTCCTGAGCACCCGGCCTTCGCGGTCTACGTGGGCCGGGTCCTCAGAAGGTCGGGTAGGCCGGAAGTAAACGGCCGTGAAATTGGACGGTCTAGCCTTCTGATTAGCGTCACTGCTGTCTCGGTGGAGTTTAATAAACTCGGCCGTCTGCTCCTTGCTATCTAAAATATAACAGGACACTGGTGTAAATTGTTGACCATCTCACACGTCTGTTTAATCAGTTTTCTGTTTGACGTTTATTCAGTTGTGTAAAAACCAAGGACGAACCCACCCGGGGGATTCATAGTTTTATTTTATCTAATCTGATAACTTTAATCTCAGCCAAACCGATTTACTCACGAACAAATAAAACACTGAAAAAGCCAAACAATGACATTTTTAGGTTGTCTAAGTGACTTATATATTACTTTTAACCCGAGCAGCGAAAGTCTGCGGTGATCTGAAAATGATGTGCCGGGAGTTGTGCCGTTCTCGGCCGCATCAGTGACCCTCGAGCTCCCGGCTAGCTGTCGAGCTGGTGGGTAGCAGACGTCTCCGAAAACGTCGAAGCACTTTTGCAAATATGCGATATCTTGATAAACCGAGCAGATATTTGATGTTTACACAACTACTTTCTCGCCTGAAAATATGTTAAAAGTTTTGTGACCCAGAAAGATTAATAAGAGTAAATTTAAATCTTAGTAGCGGTCGCCATTACCAGAAACTGGAGTTTGGCTGGGCCGCAATATGAATTCTGGGATATGACACACCCGACCCATCCTTCAAATTCGGGGAAAAGGAGGACGCATTTGTCGGCTGCATTCGGAGGAGTCCACGAATTTGGACAGCCTTCGGCGCGTCGCTGTGACGTTATCGGTCTACAAATGCGGCTCAGGAGGAAGCAGCCCATGAATTTGGACACACCGAGCATGCGTGCTGGTAGCACCTTAGCCACAGCTTGAGTGTGGAGGAGAAGCTGAAAAAGAAGGTTTTCTAGTTTGTAAGGAGGAAAAAAACTGAGAGGAATAAGTTAAAGAGAGGCTGGAGAGTAACACAGAGCAGCAATGAATGCTGCTCACACAATTTAGACAGTTTAGCATTAAATGTTCGAGTGAGTTAGCTCCCAGCTAACTAGCAAACCAGCTAACTAGCAAACCAGCTAACTGCACCCACAAGCTGCGACTGCGTCTTTCTAACAAGAGCGTCAGACACTCAGACTGGTTTTCTTTGTGGATGATGATTTAGTCTCACTGATCCTTCATGATGATGCTGCCATCCACCCACTGCTCCTAGCAGTGTTGCCAACTCCTCAGTAAGGAAAATTGCTATTGGCTGTCCTAAAAGTTGCTGGAAGTCGCTGAATGACGTCATCGCCTAATTTGGATAAATGGTCATGCTAATGTAATTGTAACGTACGTTGTAGGAGAGAAAAATAACATCGTGGAAGCGACATAACGTGAGTAAAAAACGTCCTGGAATGCATTTAAATAAATAAATCATAGTTCTGTCTGTAACTATTACAACACTCTCACCACATTTGTTAACAATTCTCTCAACAAATGTGTTTCTCCTCGTTCTTTGTTATCCAGCTGAGACTTTGGGTATAAATGTGTCATAAACAGGAGAAAGCAGTGCAGGTTCAATGTAATCAAACCTCAGACTGAGTTCAAAATCATCACCTGTCCCTGATACCACATCAGCACCAGAACCATGATGTGTTTACTCACATTTAAAAAGGTGGAGGTCAGTGTGAATGGACTGTTGTCATTGGTCTGAATGTGCCTCCATAAACATGTGCTCTTCATTATTGATGTTTTCCTAATGAACAGAAAATGAGACTTAATAAAATCCTCTGACTGTTGTTGGAGCAGGTTGGGTCCTGGGTTTGAGTCCCCCGCTGAACCACAGGGGCTTCTAGCTTTGTTTCACAGTGTATAGAACAACAAATAAAACCAAATCTCAAAAAAACGCATCAAACTTTGAGGGTTGAACCAAGGATGAGGAAGCAGACTCGGCCCCAAACAGCTGGATATATGGATGTTACCACAGCAACCACAGCAGTGTGCTCTCAGTATATTTAGTTGTATAAAGGTGTTTGTGGTGTGTTGCAGCTGAAGCAGCCTCATGTATGTTGACACAGGGAGAAAATAGTGTGAGGACACTGTTCACAGCAGTCACAGCTCGCTGCCTTCAACAGTCTCTTCCTTCCTTGTTTGGATGTCACTGATATCATCTTCTGCTCTCACACTGACCACCTGTTGGAGCTAACATGCTAACATGGAAGCCGCAGGTATGCCACCTGTGGCAGCTGAGGTCACGTGATCTGAGTGTTTGAACCACACGTTGGAGCAGCGTTTCCAAACATCTGCACTTCAGAAGCTCCAAAGTGTGGAAACGTCACTGTGGAGCATCCCAAGAGATTTTCTTGCCTCTGCAAAGCTAAGCTTGCAAACAGCACCATAGTTTGTCAATCCCAACCAATCAGAGCGCTCCTTATGTCACGTCACATGACGCGTGTGTTTACCTCTTTGATTAGCACCCAAAGAACTAAAGAAAGGCTAAAAGGACGTTCAGCCAATCAAATCCCTCCTAGGAACAGGAAGTCTAGAGAGGAAATGGAGCAGAGAAGGAGAATCACCAGTTTAAATGTCTGAGTTTTAAACTGGTGACCCTGTAAAGAGGCTTTTATTGACTCTGTTTTCTTTACAGCTTTTTTCACCATTTAAACTGTTTAATATCAGATTTAGAAATAACTTTTGGACAGTTGTTGTACATTTCCACTAAAATGTGACACAAATAATGACTTTCTGACTTTACTTTGGACTAATCTAACGACTCAGCCTAGCTATGTTGGACTTGGTGTGGAAGCAGCTCCCAGTTTGAGTTCAGGAGACAGACACCCTCTACTTTGAAGATCAGCTTCAAACTTTCCTTTTTGATAAAGCTTATAGTTCGAGCTGGATCAGGTGACCCTGAACCATCCCTTAGTTATGCTGCTATAGGCTCAGGCTGTTGATGATGCTCTGCTTTCTTCTCCACTCCCCTCTTTTCACTCCTGATGCTTTTATATGTCACGACTGCATGTCCTTAACTTTTGTGTCTCTCTGAGCTCATCTCTTCTCTTTCCCCTCACCCTGCAACCAGTCATGGTAGATTTTTTTGAAGCTGAGCTTTGTTCTCTTCAGTTGGGTGTCTTCCCTGCTGCCTTTAAAACGGCGGTGGTGAGGCCCCTTCTGAAGAAGAGCAATTTGGATTGTAATGATTTTAATAACTACAGACCTGTATCCAACTCACCATTTTTAAGTAAAATCTTAGAAAAACTTGTTTTTACTCAGATTACTGATTTTCTAAATGATAGACAGATCCTGGAGATATTCCAGTCTGGATTTAGGGTGAACCACAGCACAGAGACGGCTCTCCTAAAGGTTTTAAATGATCTTAGATGTAACTGGGACGCCCAAAAGCTCTCAGTGCTGGTGCTGCTGGATCTAAGCGCAGCCTTTGATACAGTAGACCACGCTATTCTTTTAAACAGACTAAAACACATGGTGGGCCTCTCTGGTGCTGTACACAACTGGTTCACTTCCTATCTCTCTGACAGATCTTTTATGGTGAGTATGGATACATGCTCCTCTAAGATCCATAAAATGACATGTGGTGTGCCTCAAGGGTCGGTTCTAGGCCCTGTACTTTTTAATTTGTATATGTTGCCTCTCGGCAGTGTCATCAGGAGGCATGGAGTGAACATCCACAGTTACACTGATGACACGCAGCTGTACATCTCTGTGTCTCCTGATGACACCAGACCAATGGATGCCCTTTTTAACTGTATCTTGGATATAAGATCTTGGATGGCAGAAAACTTTTTACAGCTTAACCAGGACAAAACTGAAGTTTTAATCGTCGGTCCTGAGGCTCAGAGAGAGAAACTCTTGTCTAAATTAGAGGCATTTTCACTATGTCCTTCGCTACAAGTGAAAAACCTGGGTGTTATTTTTGACTCTGAGCTTGGTTTTATCCCACATATTAAACATGTAACCAAAATTGGATTTTATCATCTAAAAAATATAGCCAGAGTCCGCCCTATTCTCTCTCGGGCCAACACGGAGATGCTGATGCATGCTTTTATTACCAGTCGCATTGATTACTGTAATGCCCTGCTCTCTGGTCTTCCTAAGAAGAATATTTCACCTTTACAACTTTTACAAAACTCGGCAGCTCGTGTGCTGACGGAGACCAGAGGGCGGGCCCACATTACACCGGTTTTAGAATCGCTGCACTGGCTCCCCGTGTGTTTCAGGATCGATTTTAAAGTTCTTTTACTGGTTTTTAAATGTCTTAATGGTCTTGGGCCTTCTTATCTCTCAGATCTGCTTTTACTATACGAACCCTCGCGGACCCTGAGGTCCTCTGGTACTGGCCTTTTGACTGTCCCTAAAGTCAGGACACATACTCACGGAGAGGCAGCTTTTCAGTGGTATGGTCCTCGTCTGTGGAACAGCCTGCCGGAGGAGCTCAGGGCCGCAGAGAACGTACATGTTTTTAAGAACAGGCTCAAGACCTACCTTTTTAATTTAGCTTTTACTTAGCGTTTATTTATTTTATGCTTATTTATTCTATCCTGTTATTCTATTATATATATTATATATAATATATTATATGCTGTGTGCCCAGCCTGGAGGCTGCAGTCTGTAACCGGCTCCCTGTGATAGTGTTTCCTCACCTGGCTCATGTGTGCCCAGCCCAATTTTACTCTTTATGTGTGTGTGTGTGTGTGTGTGTGTGTGCGTGTGTGCGTGTGTGCGTGTGTGCGTGTGTGTGTGTGTGTGTGTGTGCGTGTGCGTGTGCGTGTGCGTGTGCGTGTGTGTGTGCGTGTGTGTGTGTGTGTGTGTGCGTGTGCGTGCGTGGGGGGGGGGGATATGTATCCATGATCGTTTATGTTAATGAGAGTGTGGGGAGTGAGTTGGAGGGCGGGGGGGCGCTTTTAACCATGTAAAGCACTTTGTGCTATATCTTTGTATGAAAAGTGCTTTATAAATAAAGATTGATTGATAGATTCTCCTCCAGGAGCCTGTTTTCACTGGGAGGATCGTTGTGTCAAAGGGAGTTCTTCCTTCCCACCATCACCAAGTGCTGCACACAGTGGATTGTCTGGTTTTTGGGGCTTTCTCTCTAATATTGGAGGCCTTACACTGTTAAACAGCTTCAGACGACTGTTGTTGTCTGTTGGGAATTGTCACTTTTAAATAAAGTTACATTGAATGGATGTAAATGGATAGATGTTATTGTGACAAACAGAAAATGATCTTTAAAAGATAGATTGTTGTTTTGTGTGTCTGCAGTCTGTCAGGCTGTCTGATCACAGAGAAAGGCTGTACTTCTCTGGCCTCAGCTCTGAGCTCCAACCCCTCCCATCTGAGAAAGCTGGATCTGAGCTACAATCATCCAGGTGACTCAGGAATGAAGCTGTTGTCGTCTGGACTGAAGGATCCAGGCTGGAGACTGGACACTCTCAGGTATGGAGAGAATGTCTGATAGAGGAGGACAAGCTGGAAACATTTCCTGTGTCCTTCACTCACTTCCTGTTTGTTTCCTGCAGATGAGACATGAACAATCACACATGCAGGAATATTTTCAGGGACAGACACACTAGTCTAGCTGGATAGTACGTGGATATTTATGTAGGGGGTCTCCAAGGAGTCTGTTTGCAGGAACATTAATGATAACTGATAAGTCATGTTGAGAGTTTCCTTAAAAGTAGACCTACAGTTAGGTCCATAAATATTTGGACAGAGACAACATTTTGTAACTTAAGTTTTTAAAAATCTCAGTGACGAACCAATTTCAGTGACCAAAAACGCCGTTTACGTGTGGACGAAAGGTGCAAACGCATAGAAAAATCTGCGTTTTCAAAAATACCCGGGTACGTGTGGACGTAGCCTAAGGATCAAACCTCTATCATTATGCAATCGATTATAGAACTCTAAGCATATATGAGTAAATATTTCTAAGCATAAATGACAATCAACAATATAAACCTTACAGCTGGTTTTAATAACAGAATTTATTTGTTTCTCAAATGAGAAAGAGCTATCGAGAAACACTCCTAAATCTTTAGTTGTTAACTTTTCCAGTGGGCCAAGGTCAACATTATCTGCTAATGCTAAATAGGCTGCCGTTATTAACTAACGCTAATTTGATGCGAATTAGCATTATGCACTAATGTTAACACTTACTTTTTAACAATGTGAACGGCTAATGCTAACATTACAACAATGTTGTAATGCTAGGGTAAGCATTACAACATTGTTGTAATGCTTACCCTAGCATTACAACAATCTGAGCTGCTAATGCTAAGTAGGCTGCCATTAGCACCTACGTCTAATTCAAGGCAGATACGCATTAGAACCTAATGCTCATATCGTTTTCCTTTACTTTATAACAACGTGAGCAGCTACTGCTAAATAGACTGCTGTTATTAGCTATCCACCAAAAATATCCACCAGGGTGGATATTTTCGAAAACTCAGTTTTTGCATTTACGTGTGGACGAGAAAAACGGAGAAAACGCAGAAAACGCAGCGTCAAAGGTGTGCGCCTTTTTTGACGTCACACTGTGCGCCACGTTATTGTTTGGGTGAAATGAATTTCTACAATACTGTTACTGTTACTTCTACTCTCTGCAGTGTTTAAATGCTTACATATACACACAGTTACTGTCCCTCCACACATACGACTCTGTTCTGCTTCTATGCCCCAGCTTTGTTTACTTTTTCCCACCGAGGCTTCTAGACTTCTGATTGGCCAACATTTCTACAGGTTAGGAATATAGCGCCACCTGCTGCTTTGGCATGTTCCTGGCAGCGTTTTCCTTCATTTCTGCCTTTATGTGTGGACGGGATTATTTTTTAAAACGAAAACGGAAAATCTCCGTTTTTAAAAATACCCGTGTACGTGTGGACGTAGCCTCAGTAGTCTGTAAAGACTCTGTGTGCCTTCCAGAGTGCTCTGGCATGCACACACACCTTAAGGTCATGAGAGAGGTCGTACCTTCTCTTACTGATTTATGGTTTAGGAGAACACCTGCTCTGTGTCTGGTTAAGTATAAGAGCCCTTTGTTAGGGGGACCGCTGGACTCTTAGCACCAGCTTTGGGGAGTCTTCACAGGGTCACATCTGGAACACACACAGACACACACGCTATGCACAGACTGGTACTCTTTGTTCATACCTGTGTAAGACGTCATAATGAACTTGTGCATATTCATGTAAGCTCAATAAAGAGCAGTGTTACGAGGGAGCAGACGAGAGCGACTGAGGTCAAGTGAAGGAACGGCGCTGTCACAGTTCTCTCCCTCATCAATTGTCTGGTTCCAGCGGTGGGTCTGTGCTAGACGACCCATCACCAGCTTTTTCCACTGGTTACCAGTACGTGGTAGAATCCACTTCCAGATCTGGTTGTCTTTAAATCTGTGAATGGATTGGCTCCATCTTATCTCTCTTTAACAAAAGAATCCAAGTGGAGCCCTCAGGTCTGCAGATAAGCAGCTTCTGACCAGAACTAGACGTAAAAACAGAGGTGAGCTTTATCGATGGCTGCAGCCAAACTCTGGAACAGTCGCCCTTCACATCAGGTCGTCACCAACACTGGACATTTTTAAAAGCCGGTTGGAAACACATTTGTACTCTGTAGCTTTCAATCCTGACCAGTCTTTATAGTCATTACTGTGTATGTTTCCTATTTTCTCTCTACTCTGTGCAGCACTTTGGCTCAAGCTGTTTTTAAATGTGCTGATAAATAAATGTAGATTTCTTTGAATAAAACAGTGGAGCCGAGCTTTGAGCTCAGTGTGTAACAGTGTGTGTGTGAGAGCCATGTAATGTCCATGTGTGCATGCTGACTGTGCTGCTCTGACCCCCCTCCTCCTTTCAGGGTGGAGCCTGCTGGAGTCCGATGGTTGAGACCAGGTCTGAGGAAGTGTAAGTGTGTTTTTAATGGGATTCATGAAAACAAAGCAGCACACATTCAACCATCTTCATCATGTCAGGAGTCATCATCAAAGTGTCAATCAATGAACAGATGATGGATCAATAACTGCAGCTGGATTGTGTTTGTTCTCTCCATCAGATTCCTGTCAACTCACAATCGACACAAACACAGTGAACACAAACCTCCAACTGTCTGACAACAACAGGAAGGTGACACGTGTGTGGGAGGTTCAGTCATATCCTGATCATCCAGACAGATTTGATTACTGGGAACAGCTGCTGTGTAGAAATGGCCTGACTGGTCGCTGTTACTGGGAGGTCGAGTGGAGCGGAAACGTTTATATATCAGTGAGTTACAGAAGCATCAGAAGGAAAGGAGACAGTTATGACTGTTTGTTTGGAGGAAATGATCAGTCCTGGAGTCTGTTCTGCTCTGATCGTGGTCCTGATTCTGTCTGGCACAATAGCAGACTAACATCCATCTCCTCCTCCTCCTCCTCCTCCTCCTCTGTCTCTAACAGAGCAGCAGTGTATGTGGACTGTCCTGCTGGCACTCTGTCCTTCTACAGAGTCTCCTCTGACACTCTGATCCACCTCCACACCTTCAACACCACATTCACTCAAACTCTTTATCCTGGGTTTAGGTTCTGGTTTCCTGGTGCCTCAGTGTCCCTGTGCTGAGTGGAGTGTAAAGAGTGTCTCCTGTTACAGAAACACTCTGACTGTTGAACAGATAGTTCAGTCTGTACATGTCTGTCTCTTTCACTCACAAACACGTTTTCAGATTCATGGATTCAATCAGTTGATGTTTGAAACTCTTCTAAATGATTCCTTGTAAACTTCTTCAGTCACAAACAAACAGGAAGTGATGTCACATGTGTTCCTGTCCACACAGCAGAATGAGTCTATTGCTGACAGTGATGTACAAACAGAGTGAGCATTTCTGAGGCCCAAAATAAACTGAGTAGTTCACTGAATGAACAATGGACTGTGAGCTCAGTTCCTTCATCATTAGTATGGATTATATATGTATATGTATTATATTAGTATCATATATATCAGGTGCTGCTGCTTTCAGTCATTGTGCAAATGTGCTGTTTGTAAGCTTGTAAAGCTGCAGTCAGCTGAGACTGAAGAAGTCACCTGATCAGTGAGCAAACGTTTCTGAAAACGTCCAGATGAACACAATCAACCTTTTGGGATCAGCCAGCAATGCAGCATCATTGTTGTTCAGCTTCAGAGGTTTGCAGGAATGAACTGATGACCAGAAACAGCTGCAAAGTCCAAGAAAATACCAGCTGGAGTTCAGCTGCATTTGAAGAAGTCAAAGAAAAGTAAGGATGGCAAAGGGCGACGTTTTCTTCCAAAGAGCTGCAAACATGGTCGACGCCTCATTAGAAGAATCATCTGGACGTTTGTGAGGAACTCTAACCAAGAAAGCAACGTCACACAGATCCAACAGACAGTTTCCATGACTGCAAGTGTTGAGTGGAAAAATGCTACATTGCATTATTGCATCCTCTCACCACAGGAGGCGCTGTTGGCACCACTGATTGCTGATCAGCTGTTCTCTGATGATCTGATTGATACTGTGAATAACGGGACTCACTGAACTCTGTGACACAGTGAAGATTACAGAGTTGAACTTCAACATCTGACTGACGTCACACAGACAGAAGGATGAACCAGTGAGGCACAGAACACAGTTACTGGAGATACTGGATCAGCTCCATGTGAACCTCTGATGGAGAAGCTGCTGAGCCAGAGAAACATCAGGACATGACAGCAGCTGCACTTATCTAACAACATGTAGCAGAGCTGATCTATGTTAGAGGATCTATCACAGCAGCTGAAGCCAAAGTCCAACACTGGATACCAGCTGAGCCTGTGCTGAGTGTAGTGTTACAGGAAAAGGGCAGAAACACTGGTAGCTCCCAGTGATGCTGACTGGGGCACAGAGCTGAATGATGCAGCATCAGGACACTGTTTCAGTCTGACTGACAGAGAAACCTGTAGCTGTATCTACATGTGAGGCAGAGGCCACACAAGCAGCTTTCTATGTTTCACAGTGACTGAGATCTTCAGTGGGGGTGGACATGCTCCTGTACAGACCTCTGAGGAGAACCAAGGTGCAGTCAAAGAGTCCAGTCTGTCCTCACAGATGTGAACATGTGCTTTCATCAGGTCTGCTGTCAGCTAGCAGGCTCACATCAGAATCACTGTTCCTGAAAAACACAGTCTGTGTGACATCATCAGTCAGCTGATGGTCCCAGATCTGAATGGTTTCTGTCTCTATGAGGAAGTCAGAGAATATCACTGAGGTGTGGATCAGGTCTGAGTGAGCTGTGGAGGGACAGCTTTAAACAGTCCACAGGTCTCACGTCCTGCTCAGTCTGCTAGCAGATACCTCGTATTGTTCCAGATGTGCTGACATCAGCAGCAGCACAGCTGTGTGATACCATGAATCTCAGTTATTGATCCAACACACAGTAAATACAAAGATCAGGATTTCTGAGAGTAATCATTATGAGTCTGAACACATGATCACTGAATGTTAGTCTCCACAATAATAAGCTAACACAAGCAAACACAGCTTTCAGCTCTTATTTTGAAACTGGCTTATTTAGAGAGCTGTGATGTGAGCGTGCCTGGCTCTGAGGCACTTGGGTCAGCCTCTGTTGTTTAGAAGTGTTACAGACTGTGAATGACACAGACCTGTCAGTTTCCATGTTTGTCTGTAACACAGCTCAGGGCTCCATGCTGAACGCATCCATCCAGTGTTATTGATCCAGGACTGATACCAGCATTGGGATCAATACTACAACACACAATCACATGTGTCCACGTGATGCAGTTTGAAGAGCAATCAGATGTCTCTGTATGAGGAGGCGGGGTCACAGGAGGTTCACAGAAACTCTGCAGCAGCATCATCAGCTCACATGGAAACTTTGATGATTCACTTCTGTGGTGTTTTTACAGAAACACGTCACAAAATTAGCTCCACCTGTTTTGTGAGCTTTGAGTTTCTTGTCTTCATCCTGGATTCTTGTGTTGCTGTTTTTACACACAGATATTTCCTGGTTGGTTACTCAAAGCTTTCCAACACAGGCCTCTGTGCTGCCATCTGGTGGACAAACATGTGAAGTGCAGCGTGAAGCTACAAATGAAACTGCTTCAGCTACGTGTATATACAACATACTATAACCTATATAACTATATGTATAGTGTATTATGTAGGTTTTAGAGCTGGGGGTAGAACTGCTGATGGCCTGGTTGTTATTTATGTTCCCCATGGTTCACCAGCTCTCACACAACATCAGCACCAATGATCCACGTCCTTATAAACCTCTGAATCAGGTCCTGAAGCAGTGACGTCCTGAGTGAAGACCTCACTGATCACATGACTCTGGTCACCTGACTCAGTGTTTCTGAAGCAGTGTGCTGGGTTTTTAAACATCCGTGGCTGCTGCCTGATGTTGGGCCCACAGAGGAAGACGACTCACTCGCTCTTCTTCACTTCCTCCTTAAACATGTGGAAGGAGAGCAAAGTGCTGCCAGACTCTTATTTCTGACAGGAACAGAAGAAACCACAGCAAACTGTTGCAGTTCTTCATCTTCATCACAATCTGTTTATTTCTGATGGTGTCTTCAGTCTGAGGTTTGAAGTTTCCATGTCTGTGTGATGTGTGGTGTGAAGGCTGCTGGTTAAACTGGGACTCACTGTTTAAAGCACTGAGTGCTCATAGAGAGATGCTCCATGAGTCCCAGTACAGACTACAAACATGGTGGAAACTTAGCTTTGATATCCACACACTCTGCACGTCTGTGAGGAACTGTGATGAAGATGTGCAGAGATCTGTGTCCAAACAGGAGAAAGACTGTAAAGACTCTGTGCTTCTAACAGCCTCTGTTAACATATGTGAGGCTGTTTGTTGTTGTTGCCATGGAGCTTTGCACTGTTTGGGTCAGCAGGTCATGTGATCAGGTTTGTTCTGCTGGACGATGGTTCAGTGTCAGGTTTGTTTGCATTCATCAATAAATATCTAAATCAATCAAAGACTCCATGTTTGTTCTTCATCATGTGACCTCTGCTCATCCATCTCTGTGTGTATCAGGATACATTTAGTTCATAACACACAGAAAAATCAGAGTTATTACCTGTAATAAATGTGAAAGATTCCTGCAGTGATAACCAGGCAGGACTGAAACACATCCAAGCTGTCACCACGGTAACAGCACCGTCCATCCACAGGTGAGGGGAGGAGCAAAAAGAGGGACTTTCACCATACATACATACATGCATACATACATACATACACCACAGTTGACAGGTAACCCTATTGGAGTCGCCAATAGTGACTAGAGATGGCACGATACCACTTTTTATGTCCGATACCGATATCATAAATTTGGATATCTGCCGATACTGATATGAATCCGATATAGTGTTTTTAATCAATAAAACAGTTTTTTAATATCTTGCTGCATTTTGTATAAGTTCATACTCAAGTTTAAATAACCAACAACACTAAAGCTATTCTGTTAGACCTGTATGCAAAAAATATTTCATAGTTCAGCAACACTGATCAATCTAATAAACTTAAACCTGCTCCATCCTCCCTATTCTGGCATTTTAAAGAGTACTTAGCTTAAGCAACCTCACTAACAGGGTGCCAACTCCCAGTAACAAAAAAAAATGTATTGATGCAATGTTGAACATTATTACACAGGAGAAACCAACTACAGTAAAATAATGACACCGTGACGTCTCTGCCTTTGTAAACAGAGGGACAGTAACTGCGTGTAAACCTGCAGACAGTCAGATTAACAGTATTTCGTCTCTATCATTCTGCCATTCATCTCATGTAAACAATAACGTGGCCACAGCGTGACGTGAAAAAAGGCGCATACCTTTGACGTTGCGTGACAAACTCTGTATTCCTCGTCCACACGTAAACACAAAGGGTTTTAAAAAATCCCAGTTTTCTGTGAAAACGCCGTTTACGTGGACGAAACAGCTGCGTGTTCAGAAACACCCGTGTAGGTGCGGACGCAGCGTAAAAGAGTTAGTAGTTTATTTTCTTACTGCCTGTAATTTATTGCAGATTACTTGTATTTGCAAACATTTTTCTTGTAAAACAAAGGGGGCGCAGCAGAAAAAGTTTGGGAACCAGTGCTGTAACTATGAGACAGATGGCTGACACACGAACCTGTGGGAAGTAACATGTTTGTAGAAATGTGAAAATGTTCATGCCATAATCCCTCCCATGTTTCCGTGTGGCACTGTGGAGTAATGCACAATTCTTCCAAACACGGACAAAATATGTAGAGGGAGATTTGTTACAAGGTGTGTTGTAATCCCAGAACAGTGAAGATTACATAACAGAAGAGCTTCACAGCTCGTCAGGCAGCAAGTGGACACTGAAGAGTGTGTGCGCCTTATCAGAAGGAAAACTGTTCTCTGCACCTGAGATAAAGGATCGTATAAAAGAAGAGCGAGCGCTCCCTGAGGTCTCCGACTTCTTAGACATTTGAACCTAGACAGGAGACGTGTGAGAATGGCAGGAGAGGACAAAAGGAGAGATGAACGAACTGCTGGAGGATCAGAAGGAAAGCAAAACAGGTTGGAGACAAATCAGTTGCTCTTTAATAAAATGGATGAAGCAGCATGTACACTTGTGAGACATGCATGTGTGAGGTCAGGTAAACCTCTACAACATGCTGAAATGCTGCTTCTAACACAGAATAGACCGACGAGCATTAATCGTGTATCCCCACAGGATGGAGCCCGAGGCTGACGACCAGCGAGTGGAGCGAGGCCCAAAGAAGCGTGGCGTGCTGCCCAAACGACTGCTGATAATGTCGTCTGTGGCTGTTGTGCTCATCGTGCTGCTGACTGTCATCGTTGTACCTGTTGTGCTGCTCACTAAGACGCCAGGTACATTTTTACAATATGTACGATTTATATGATAAAACAATGATGCAACTTTGTTTATGATCCAGATGATGAAACATACCTGAGTAAATGTATTTATTACTCATCACCAGAGGTACATTTCACAGTACTTTGTACTTATATACTGTATTATATACAACTGCAATAATATCAGAGTCCAGCTGGAGCTGGTTGCAGCACCTGTGGCCTTCAAAGCATTTTCTCTGCATTGGATCTGAGCAGCACGGTGGCACGGTGGTTGCCGCACAGCAAGAAGGTCCTGAGTTCAATTCCAGCATCAGGCCGGGGTCTTTCTGTGCAGAGTTTGCATGTTCTCCCCGTGTTTGCGTGGGTTCTCTCCGGGTACTCCGGCTTCCTCCCACCGTCCAAAGACATGCAGCTTGTGGGGATAGGTTAATTGGATAATCCAAATTGCCACTAGGTTTGAATGTGCGAGTGAATGTGAGTGTGAATGGTTGTCTGTCCCTGTGTGTTGGCCCTGCGACAGACTGGCGACCTGTCCAGGGTGTACCCCGCCTCTCGCCCTATGACAGGTGGGATAGGCTCCAGCGCCCCCCGCGACCCTGAAAAGGATAAGTGGAAGCAAATGGACGGATGGATGGATGGATCTGAACAACAGTCAAATCTGAGCAGACGTGCCAAAGCTTTGTTTCTTGTTTTCTGTTTGCACCATAGTTCTTCCAAATGTTTCAGTTCAGGATTTTTTAACTGCTGTCATGTACACCATCAGTAAACTGTGACATTACTGCTTTTACCTAACCTAATCATCACCACGTTTCACTGTAAAGACCAGGGCGCTGCTTTAGTTGGATGAGCAGGCGACCACGTGCAGCACGGTTTGAGTCCGACCTGCGGCCCTTTGCTGCGTGTGTCCCCCTCCTTCCTCTTCACCGTGTCTGTCTAATAAGGCCAAACACAGACTGTAGGCTTAGCCGTGGTTCTGAAAGTCGAATGGAAGCTCAAAGTGCACGACTGGCAGTGTTGTGACATACATACCTACTGCATGTAGAGTTCACCTGAGTGTACAGCGACAGTAAGATGTCTTTGCACAGGTGAAACAGCCCACAGTGTTGCAGGGTTTCACAGGGTGCTGCAGCCTCCAGCAGTGTGCCTTCTCCAAACGTAACACTTAAATACTCGCTGTGTCAGCATCACAACTTTATATTGCTGCTGCTAAAATCAGTGATTACAGTGATCAAAGTTCATTTGATATCATACTGCAGCTCATTGCAATGCCATGATGCATGAGTGCTCATCATTTGGCTTCTGGTCTTATGACAGGACCATAGTCATGTGGACAAAAAGTACACGGCTGCTTTGAACTGTGTGACTTTTGAATCAACTGACATGAAATGTGTAACAAAGATAATGTTACACGATGTGTTTTGTGCTGTTAGACCTTGGTCTCTTTGAGTAATATGTGACAGTAGCTTCTTTAAAAAAGACACTAAGAAAAAAGCATTCAGAGTCAGAACCAGACACGGAGAAGCTGCATTCAGCTTTTATGCTCCTTATATCTGGAACAAACTCCCAGAAAGCCTCAGATCAGCTGAAACACTCAGTTTATTTAAATCCAGGTTGAAGACTCACCTGTTCTCAGCTGCATTTGAATAAAGCACCAAATCCACACTTTAAGCTTAAATTTCAAAACTTACATTTAACTACTGATTTTATCTGTTTTGATTTTATATACTGTTTTGTTTGTTTGTTTGTTTGTTTGTTTGTTTGTTTGTTTGTTTGTTTGTTTGTTTGTTAATTAGTTAGTTAGTTTATTTGCTTGTTTTAATCAATTTTAAATCATGCTTTTTATTTGTTCTTGTTTCTAATGTCTCTGTAAAGCACTTTGAATCACCTTGTTGTTGAATTGTGCTATACAAATAAACTTGCCTTGCCTTCATGAGTATCTGCAACCTTCTTTAAAAGCCAAATCCCATCTGTCTCGCTTCAGCTGACAGAATCTTTAAGCTGAAGAAATGAATGAACTTTAAACAAGCTGCTCTCCCAACAAAGAGCAGCCTCCCCAAACACACCGTCGGCTGTTTTAGCTGAAAGCTCCCAGTTCTGCTGTGACAGGGACTACGTACCTATGACTCCGTCACTGTCTTGCTGTCCAATCGTGTTCCTCAGCTCCGTCTTCTGCCTCGTTCTCTGGTGGAGACATGCTGGAGTACTTGGTGCAGACGGGGAACATCAGTGAAGCGGACGGCCTTTTGGCTACGTGGTTTCACCGAGCCAACAGCAAGGAGGACATGTACAAAGCGCTCATGGGTAAAAACACTCACACAGACAACACTGCATTATTTGATGGTGTCGGTGCCTGAACCTACAGTCAGGTACAGACAAAACAAGCACCGCCTCCTGTCATCTTTCCAGGTGACACCATGATCTTGGAAGCTGACGTCACTCTCATGGGTTATGGGACCCCTGATGAAAAGCCAGTGCCGATCATGGCACACCCTCCCGACATATATAGTGACAACACTCTCGACGAATGGTTAGATGCTGTACTGGCTTCTGGAAAAGGTACAGATCAGAACTGTTTCCACAGAAAGTCCATCTGATCACAGTTTTTAAAGGCGTGTTCGTTTGCAGGCATCAAGTTGGACTTTAAGGCTCTGGAATCAGTGGGTTTGTCACTGGACCTGCTTAAACAAAAGGAAAGCAACAAGGGAATAAACAGACCTGTGTGGCTGAATGCAGACATCCTCAGAGGCCCCAACGTCCCAAGCTTTGTAGCTCCAGTCAATGGAAGCAGGTATGAAATCCAGCTAGACCGGACACAGACCCTTGGACAGAGTTCAGAATTAGGAAGGGAAAATGTCTAACATCTAAAGACTGATCGGGAGGTTGGTGGTTCGATCCCTGGATCCTCCAGTCTGCATGCCAAGTGTCCCTGGGCATGATACTAGCCCCAGGTCGCTCTCCGATCTCAGCACGAATGTAGTTAGGAAGCACTAAAAAGCTTAGAAGAAAGTGACTGGGTGAGTGTGGTGTGGAGACTTGGGAGAGCAGGAAAGTGCTACGTAAGAATCAGTCCATGTTTATGTCTCCCTCTTTTTTCAGGTTTTTGGAACTCATTCAGGACAAGTTTCCAGATGTGACTTTGTCTCCTGGGTGGAAGGTATGGCACGCTCGCAGTAAGAACCCCATTGAACCATTATACCAGGCATGTGACGAGGTTCTGGGAATGTTCCTGTCAGAAACAGGAAGAGACTCAAGGAATCCTGAACTGACATTTATGAGAGAATTCAAAGCTGGAAGAAGAACTTTGAGCTTCAAAAAGATCCTTTGAGCTAAAGTAGACAAAACAGCTTTTATGTTCCTGTGATCCCTAAAATTAAAGACAGTTGAATTAATGTTGACATGCATCACCCATCAAGAGTTTGGACACCTTCTCATTTCATGGTTCTCTTTATTTCTACTACTTTCTACACTGTAGATACTGAAGACATCAAAGCAAGATATATGGAATTATGTAGCAAAGAAAACAATGATAACTCTAAAATACATTTAGAGTCCTGTGAGTAGCCGCCCTTTGTTTTGTTGACAGAGCTGCGGCCTTCTCTCAGCTTCATGATGTCGTCACCTGAGATGGTTTCACCTCACAGGTGAGCCTGTCAGGGTTCATTGGTGGTGTTGGGACCATCAGTCGTGTTGTGCAGAAGTCAGGGCTGTTAGCTGTGTACCAACCTATTTGACAACTGTTGAAATTCATATTATGGCAACAACCAATGAGCTAAGTAAAGAGAAACAACAGCCCATCATTACTGTAAGAGCTGAAGGTCAGTCAGTCGGAAACTTTGAATGTGTCCCCAAGTGCAGTCAGAAAAACCATCAAGACTACGATGAAACTGTCTGACATGAGGACGCCCCAGGAAAGGAAGACCAGGAGTCCCTCTGCTGCTGAGGATACAATCATCCGAGTCACCAGCCTCAGAAATCACAAGTTAACAGCAGCTCAGATTAGAGCCCAGATAGATGTCACACAGAGTAGAGACACATCTGAGTAGAGTAGAGACTGTACAAATCAGGCCTTTATGGTCAAATAGCTGCTGAGAAACCACGACTAAGGAAAAGCAACAAGCAGAGATTTGTTTGGGCCAAGAAACACAAGATGAGTCCAAATTGGAGAACTTTGGTTCCACTTTGTGAACGATGGTCTCTACATGCACGGTTCCCACTGTGAAGCATGGGGTTGATGGTTTGCTGGTGTGGGGGGCTTTACTGGTGACACTGGTGGAGATTTCTTTAAACTGAAGGCACACTGACCCAGCATGGCTACCACAGCATCCTGCAGCAACATGCCATCCCATCATGGAGAGTGATGGAGGCCTGGCCTCCACAGTGGAGATGGTAAACACATGGTTTATATTTTTGACTGAATAACAGCTGTATGTGCTTTATTTCTTTAGGTCCTCTATATTCACCAGCTCACAAACGAAACCTACTCCAGAGCCACGGTGGAAGAAATGTACAACATGATCAAAGACGTACCTCAAAGGGTAAGTGTGAATCCAGGTTTCAGTGGTCCCAGTTCAACACGCTCCCATCCCAACACGCCTGGGACAAATCGTCGGTGTGTTGCGTGCTGGGATGAGAACGCTCTGAGGTGTCGGAGAACGGCAGAGCTGACTGGTCAACGTTTCGTCTCTTAGGTGACGTTCCCAGTCCACGCCATGCTGGTTCGCAGCGGCTGGCAGCACCTGAGCTGGCTCCTCAACCAGTCACCACGGTAACAGATAACTTCCACGTTTACTATGGCAATGACTGGAAATCTGCTAATCAAACCAGTAACTGGGGGCTGCTCGCTGCCCATGAGCGCCACAGACTGACTGTCATGTTTTGTGTCTAGGTTCAGCCTGACTTTGTGGCAGGGCTCTGTTAACCCCAGCGTCAGCGACCTGCTGTTTGTCCGTGACAACACCCACCCGTGGCAAGTCTACTATGACATATATGAACCCACGCTGTCAGAATTTAAGCAGGCTGTAGGTGAGGAGCGTTCATATGGAGCAGACTTACACAGACTATGTTTGGGTAAAATAATAATTGTGTGTGTGTGATTTATTCAAATCAACAGATTTGTTTTCAGTGAGTTCTGACTGTTGTTGAAGACTAAAGAAAAACATTATTAGAAAACTACATGAAAAATCATTGGAAACTGAACCTTCTGCTCATTGTGTGCATTTGTTTAAGCTTCTTCTGAGATGAAGAGTTTGCTTCTGTTTAGTTCTTCCTGGTTCATTGTGTGTGTTCACAGGTAAGCAGGACAGCGTGAGGAGGTTCTATCCTGGAGGAGATCTGATGGAGTTTCTCCACCCAGGTTACAGCTCAGACCTCATGAGCTGTGCCTTTGCTCCCCGTCACCGGCCGGGCCTCCCTGCTCCGTCAGCTTTCAGGCAGGTTTTACACCTCAGGGTTTATAACCTGATTTTAACGGGCCAGACTGAAACGCCCGGGCAAAGCACGCTCTCAAAGTTGTACTTTACATATGCTAGCGACATCTGGTGGTAACATCATGAATGACAGCGGGGCACTGTCGCCAGAAACACCAAGAAACTGCCTCATTTGTGCCACGAAGCATTCAGAGATCCCTCGTGAGTTTTTTCTCAAGGTATTTTTAAAGTGAACTTGCTGTATGCACTGAAGTCATGTGGCAGCTGAACCTTTCGTTCACATCGGTCATCAGGATGATATTCTTAGTGACTCTTGGTGGCAGAAAAGCTGATGTCCTGGGATTTTGACCGTTACAGTAACAATTGTGAAAAACGCAAACTATCTGTTGTTTTGGTAGAAATGAAAGCGCCAGAAGTGTTCACAGCTGTGCTGAGCAGAGAATACAGAGCACAGCTGCTTGATCAGAAATCAGTGTTTGAAGCCGCAGTGGACCGAGGCGGCGTGTTGGACAACGGGGAAGTGACTGCTGCAGAGGTGCGGCTAACATTTGGCCCTTTGAGTATCAGTCGTGGTCACAGCCTGTCCGTCCCTTCACAGCTGCGGTCTCCTCATCACCTCATGATAATGCAGCATGTCACAGATCAGCTGTTCATCCTGATGATGTCAAACTGTAAACCTGCACATGCTGCTGTCGCACCACCTTAAAGTCACACTGATACTCTGTTTCACTAACAGGTGGGGGCAGCGGGATGCTGGTCGTTCGTGTGACCTCTGACAGCAGTCGACCTGGAGTCCTTCTGCTAGAAGGTTCTGGAAGGAGCTCAGAGCTCCTCACACTGCAGGTATATCTGTAGATCACCAGCCAACCACCAGCCAGGTTACATTTTTATTAAGGCCAATCATGTGTGTGTTCTCAGGATGTTATTCAGACCCTTGGGCAGGCTGCTGATACCTCCTGGGGAATTTACCTGAGGGTCCAGAGTCAGCAGCTGCTGGAGGCTTCTCTTAACCTGCTGCAGTCAGCCTACGGGGCCGACGAGCTCCACAGGCCTGTGTGGATCAGCATGGAGGGCTTACAGAGCAGCGACAGCACAGCAGTAAGCACATCTGATCCCCCCGAAGCAGTGTCTGCAGACAATACGTTAATAAAGAACAGAGCAGACGCATGTCACGTTTAACACACCTGGCTGGAAATCCATCCAACTAGAATCGAGCAGGTGTAAATGTTGGAGCCTCCTCGAGGGTCCACCCTGGCTGGGAAACTATCACACCCCCACAGAGAGAACAGTTGTATAAGCTGCATGTTTGTCAGACGGTCCCCAAGCAAATGCAATCCTCTGTTCGTCATGAAGGCTTTTTAGCTGCTCAGGCTTGGTCAGCCAAGCTCAAGTTCACTCCAACAATGTCCAGTGCCGATCCAGTTAGACGATGGAAACGTGTCATTTTAGGCTGTTTCATAGTCGTCCTTCTCTTTGCTCCAGGTCTTTGTGTCCACAGTCGAGCGCCTGTTTCCATACGTCACTGTAGTCCTGGCTGAGCACAGATGGCCTCCTCGGATCCCAGCGGCGGTGTCACAGAGGGTGGCTCTACACCTGAATGCAGCCTCGCTGCCCACGGGGCAGGAGCAGCTTTATGCTTTACTGGGAATGATGGACAAATACGACTTTATAATTGAGGTGGACACAAAGAAAGGTGGTGCAGCTGTCACTGTGGTGAAGGAGCTCCGTGCACAGCGTGCAGGCAGAGCAAGCAGAAGCCTGTATATTCTACCTCAGTGATCAGAGCACGTGTGGGCTGAGAGCAGGTTTAAATGTGCTTTTATAGTCACCACAGAGTCTCAGTGTGTATAGAAATGCTGCTGCTTTGGGTTGCTGAAGTTAACATCATTATACTGTATATATATGATTCAATGATTATTATAAAATTCATAATAAATTCTATTAAAGGAACCAAGTCCAAAACCAGAATTAGCCTCTTAGCCTGTGTGAGCCTGTCCGAGGTTTGTGATTCAGCAGCAGCTGAACACGTATGAAACACTCTCCTGCTGCAGCTAACATTTCACATGCAGCCCGCCTCTCTTACTGACTGCAGCACTGCATTATTTGCATCCATAAATGTGTCTTTAAAGTGTCACAGGTGGCATCAGTGCTCTCAGAGGCTCACTTGGTACTTTTAATGCTGATTTTTGAACGTTTACAACAAAGAAAATCATCCATCACTCGATTAAAACAAGGAAAAATACAACACAGCACTTTATTGTAGTTCAGTGGAAAAAGTGAATATTCATGTTTTAAACCAGCACGTCATGTTGAACTGCAGCAAACAGTTATAGTGTTCAAATGAACCTGCATTAAGTACAAGCCCACACCTGTACAGCTGTTACAGTCATGTACCTTTAACCTACAAACATGAACAGCAGCTCAGTCACTGACACAGCGGCTGATTTTACTCACTTAACACGTCGATTGTTACTGCTGACCTTTGTATCAATCCATGAAATGATCATAAAGTCTTCCCGCCACATAAACCAAGCAGGCTGTCCCCACAGTAGCGTCTGGTGCTGAGGAGAGCCTCGGACAGGCTGCTGCCACTGTCACAGTCTGTTCCTGGTCAAGTACTGGCTGCAGGAGCAGAAGGTGTGGTAGAAAGAGGAGGACAGGCCGGCAATATCTGTGGAGATGTAGGGAAGGACCTCCGGAGACGCCTGGTTAAAGTAGCTGATCTGAAAGAAAGACAACATACTAATAACAGCCAGCTGTGATAAGAGCACATGTACGACTGCTGCTTTTCTCACCAGGGACTTGTTGTCTTTGGTCTCCAGTATGGTGAATCCAGCACACAGAACCTCTCCTCTGTTATAGCCTTCAGTGGGAGGGTGAGTGGGCAGGGACACGGAGCGCAGGGCGATGACATACGGGTCTCTGAAGGAAAACAGAAAGGGAACGCATCAGGAAACCCTGCAGGACACAGGTGGATGGATCTGGCTCTACTGACCCGCTGCCACATGGCTTCCTTTTGGAGGCCAACAGGATGAAGTCCTGGAGAATCCCTTTTGCCTGATTGGCTGCAGTGGGAGATCCCATCGCGCCATGACGCACCGATGGAGTCACCACACGATATATGAAGTCATCGTTGTCGACCAGCTGAATCAGCTCGCACTTCCTGTTTGAGGAAACACATACACACTGTTAAAAAGGGGACTGGCAGCACTGTTTAAAGACTAAGCTGCAGTTCACTCCACAGGTATCCACGCAGAGGCAAACAGCTGCTTCTGTGCTTCACCAGCTGAGGGGTGGAGCTCGTGCATAGGGACACTGAAGGGGAAAACTACATAACAAAGGGCTTGGTGATGACATCACCCAGATCTCCACCCATCTCTGCTGCTTATCCTTCTCAGGGTCGCAGGGGGTGGAGCCTATCCTAGCCGTCTTAGAGGCAGGGTACACACTGGACAGGTCGCCAGTCGGTCGCAGGGCTAAACACGAGAGTTTCCAGTTAACCCAACCCACTAACTGCATGTCTTGGACTGTGGAGGAAGCTGGAGGACAGGGGGGAACCCAGGGGGGACGCAGGGGGAACCCAGGGGGACGCAGGGGGAACCCAGGGGGACGCAGGGGGACGCGGGGGGAACATGCAAACTCCCCGGCCTGATGCAATGATAGCATATTAGATGGAGTTGTAAATCTAAACTCCACATCACTGCATAAACAGCTCGTGCTCCACCTTACAATCCAACGTATTAAAAACCCTCGCTTGGGGCAGACTCCTGCCGCGACGTTCCACCGGAGAACCACGGCCTCTGAACCATCCATCCAGTCCTTATTAAGGGTCAGACTGTGATGAAGCCAACAGGACTGCATCATCTGCAAAAACAAGGAAGCTGCCCTCCTCACATCAGCTACACTTAGAGATCCTGTTCGTGAATATCACACACAGGATCGGTCACACACCCTCGAGTCCTCCTACTGAGGAGCAGCCACAGCTTTCACTCCATTTCTAAATGGACCGCTGCGATACACCCCACAGACGCCGTCCTGGTACCTGGTTGTCCGAGTCTACAGAGCACTTCTAAACCTCTCTCCAGACGTCCTGTGAGGGTGAAGATCTGGTCCGGTGTCCCACAGCCAGGATGGAATGGGGGCCCAGATCTTCTCAACAGTGAGTTAACGCCTCCTTTTCAGCTCTGTGAAAAATAACTTTCCAGGGGAAGCTGAGCACTGCGATACCTCAGTGACCGATCCACAACATCCAGTTATTGTTTTAAAACTGGGATTTCCCACAGTGGTCTGCTCCACCAGCACAGGCCCACGGTGTTGACGGCATCGGAGACAAAGCTCCGCCTCCTCCACAGACGAGGGGAGTTTGGGTTCAAGAGCTGCTCACCACGTTCTTTCCACCACCTGCTGGTCATGAGATCAATGCAAAGCGTAAGGCTGCAAATCTAAGCAGCTAGGATGAGCTTCATCTGCAGGCTGGCTCGGCTGGGGGAGAGCCACCGTTCCCCTTTTATGTAAACGTGAGAATAAAGAGACAGACAGGCCCTCACAGCTAATGTCACTTTAACCTTAACATGTCAGCCTCAGTGCAAAGTGAGCAGCATGAACCTAAACCACACGTCGCTTATTTTTAACCCTGAACCTCAGAAAAGTCCATCATTGGAATCGGAGAACAATACCGAGGCAGCGAGTCGAAACAGGCCGCGCACAGAAACCGCTGAACTTGACTCGTAGCAACGGGCAAACAGACGAGTCCCAGAGTCTTACTTGTAATGCGAGTCCCAGCTCGGCCTGTTGCTCAGCTCGGCGAGTAAATCAAAGGCTCTGTGAGCAGGAACGTCCACCTCACATTCAATCTTGAAACTCAGCATGGACTTCTGCTCCAGGGTGTAAAGCTGAACCTGTGAACACAACATAAAGCGCCGATGGGCAGACTCACACAAACAAACAGCTCATTAGTGAGACGCACATACCTGGTCCTTCTCACAGCTCAGGCGCCAGCTGCTTCTGGCTGCCAGCATCTTCAGAGCTGAGACGTTGTTAAAGCTCAGATACACCTGGAAGCACAAACACAGGAACCACAAACTCATCTCCAGAGCTCAGCGTTAGCAGGCCGCCTCCCGCCATTCAAATACTACTTATTATATATGAATCAGCGCCGTCTAACAGTGTAAGTATTAAGGGTGCAAAATGAAGACAAACTGCTGCAGCACTATTTCTCATCTGCAGTGAAGGTGAAGCACAGCGGTGCGACACGTCGGCCTGTCAGAGGTTCAGTCGACTAAATCAGTCTGCAGGCACGGCGGGAGTCTGACTGTGGCTCAGGTTTGGAGCTAAGTGGGACGACATGAACACGCTGAGGTCTGCTCGGTCAGATCATACAAACTGCAGTGGAACAAATCACTGAACATCCTTTAAGAAAGAAACAGAAATCACGTCCCACAAGTCGTGACGACGCAGCACCGACACACAGCTGAGACGCTGATGTGGGTGAAGAGACTCAGCTGAGAAAACTATTAAAGGTTTACTGTGTCCAGCTCAAGCACAGGCTGTGACAGGATCATCATCAGCTGACGAGCAGCTGTGGAAATCACCTTATTGGTGCAAAAATACTGTTTTATGTCCCGTATGTCCGGTAGATTCAGCTGCAGAAATGAGAACTAATGATGTGTTTGTGACAAGCTGCTAGTAACAAGGTGCCAAGTTGTCTTATTTGTAATACAGTAATACACACATGTATATAAAGAAAGTTTCTCTCCCGTGAGTCCACGAGGACTAACGTGAGCAGTACAGGTGACGGCGTGGAGCTTCTCCTCACCTGGTTGGTGGGATCCCAGGGAACAGACAGAGGCACCTCCCCCTGCGTGCGGGAAATGATGTACTTCCTAAACACAGAGGAATGCTGCATCAGGATGATGGCACTGTGCACAAAGCTGCACAACAAACGCTGATGTAGCTGCAGAGACGGTGCATTAGGGGCTGTTTGGAGACATGTACCTGTCCAGCCTGATCTTTTTCCTGGCCGTTGCCTCCTGAAACCTCCTTTGTCCTTCCTGTAAATGAGACGGACACACAGGCAGAGGGCACCAGTGTGTAACACAGCGGGCAGATTCCCAGCACCAGTTTATGACCAGTACACCGATCTGTGGCACAAACTGAGTGGAGTGTTATTACTCGGTGTTTGTTCACGCTGATAACGACCCACGACTACAGCGAGGCCGCTCCATCAGACGGATTTATGACCGATAACATGATGTGAAGCTCTGATCGCTGCTCAGCCGTCACGGCTTAATGGTTAATCGAGTGTTTCTGCACCTTCTTTATGACACTCGTGTTTTATCCTACAGGACGATCTCCACAAGCTGCTTCACCACAGATGAAGCGTGAATGAAGCTGACACCAACATTATCCTGTCAATCTACTGCTCCACACTTTAACCCCACCAGCACACACTCCCCTGACCGAGCTTTCCTGCAGGTGTATAATGTGGAACAATCATAGTAATGCTGTATTTACATGATTTCAACATTTGAATGGAGTTCATAATAACAGCGTTCACAGTGACGGGGCATGTGGACGTGCTCAGGCCTGTGAGCCACGGACGCTGTGACGCTTCCACCAGAAACAAAGGAAGGAAAACGCACGCAGAGGCCATGTTTCCTGCTGCGCAGTCATCCATCCATCAGCACCACGGGCGGTGCAAAAGGCGGACCCAGCTACACTGATGTCACCCACCGCTGCCTCTGAGCTCACCTTGGGTGAAGATCAGCTGTTATCAGGAGTCTGGCTGTGAAACGTTCATAGCTGACACCTTGTTAGCCAATCAGAGTGCGGTTTCATACCACAAATTCTGAAGCAGATTTCATGTCTTTCAGTCAGTATTAGCCAATCACAGACAGCCGCGTCACATCCAGACACTTTATGGATGCAGCACGCTAACGAGCCGTTTGTGAGCGTTAGTTTAACTCACCAGGGGTTCAGGTCGTATCCGTGGTAATGTGCGTGGCTTCCCGCCATCATCGAGCACCTCAAAGGTCATGAAGGCGGAGTTTATGTGTCGGTTAGGCCCCTCCTCATGGTAGGCCTCCGCGCGCACGCCCACCTCCATGCTGCAGTAAGGACACGTGTCAGTATGCAACCAGTGGTTCTGTCTGCTGCACAGCTGCAGTGCTGCGTCTCTGCCAGCGTTCTGGGATACCTGTTTCTGAAGGCGTTGTTCACTATCGCCTTCAGCAGCAATCTGTCTCCAACCTGAGAAGGTCCTCTGAAGGTGAACATGTCGATGGCTCGA